>NW_010400730.1:0-21052 GCF_000710305.1 Buceros rhinoceros silvestris | reverse complement strand
AAGAACAATTTGGATTTCGCATAATGCTAAGTGGCCATAATGATTAGCACCTGTACACTGTAAAGTCAAAATCTGTACTGAGAAAGCTTGTATCTACGTCCTACAAGCATCAGAAGTATGCAACACTATTTAAACATATACTTAATAAACCCATGCCCATCTTACAGGAAATGGCAATTCAAACAGAAAACAGATGTCTTTCCTCTGCTGACAAGACTGTTTGTATTGCCTTTTCAAGCTGATCTCATCTACCACAGCCTGTGTCATGACATACACCTTTTCCCTTTTTCCTATTCTACCTAGATGGAAAACTCACCCTATAAAAAGCACATGGCTACAGGACAAGTTGAAGAGTCAAGCCAGTTAAAGAGCTCTTTTGCCAGTATAGCAGCACTTGACACAGTAATTCCTGGAAGAAAAACAAAGATTTTTTTGACACACAAAGTAAAATTTACCTCATCAGGCATTCAGGAAAAGCAAAAGATAGTAATGGACATCTGTAGCTTTTAGGGACTTGCTGAAACTTTTATTTCATAGATATTATTCCAAACTTAATTTTGTTATGTTACAAATATTAAAACCAGGAATAAAGAACTCACATAGTTAGAGGTTATGATGGAAAGCTATAATTAATACAATTTTAATTTTTAAGTGGATTAAATGGAACAGCCATTTTTGACATCATCTGACACTGTGACTGTTACTAAAGGAGTGTAAAGTGAGAGAAGTGATAAAATGTGAGATAGTTGAACTTATCCCCTGATCATTATTAAAAAAACTCTGCAGAGGTTAAAATTCAGACGTATCACAACATATAGAAGCAAAACAGAAATAATGACTCAGCTAGGTATGTTGGCCTTCACACCTAGCTTCTGTGGTTTGGATAATGGAATTAATTAATACCAGCACAAACATATACAAGCACTGACATTTAACAGGAACTGGATTATGAGAAAAACTTTTTGACACTGTGTCATTGGTTGGCCAAGGCTGGCCAATCATGGGGTGAACTCTTTCTCTAATTAGCCCCTCTCCTGTTCCAGGAGAAAAGGTTAAGAAAAGAGATAAAAAGAAAAGAAAAGGCTGAAAGACCTCTGTTATGTTTGGGAAACTTAAACAGTTTTAATAACAATAGAAAGATACTACATACAGAACAATAAATAAGGTATTAACAAGTTGATACAGGATTAGAAAACTGGTGCAGCGAGGGTTAAACTGTGGTTAAGGGAACAGCAGTGGTAGAAAAAAACCCTACCGGTCAGTTCAATGGCAGTGGCACATGGCATGCCATGAGGCGTGGGCAGGAGTAGCAGCGGCCGTCGTCATCCACATGCAGGACTGGGCTGACGAAGCGATGACAGGAGTTGTGGCAGGATCATGCTGCAAGAGGGAACAGGCACTGGCAATCGCAGCAGTCGGGAAAATGGTGGTGCGGGGCAGCAGTGGCAAGTGGCAACAGCAGCGCCTATCAGCAAGTCCGAGCGTGGGTGAGAAGGGGGATCACGGCCCGTTTGAGTGGTGGGCGAAAAAGGGCGTGGTTTCCATCTGCACGCCGTTCTGAAAGAAACACTGAGCCTGCCAAAAGCTTCGCAGACACTGAGATGCGCTGATGTACATGGGGGAAATACTGGCTGTTTGAAACAAACAAACCAACCCTGTTTATCTTAAACCAGGACACTGGGAATTAAGAGCACGTATTAAGACAGCCCACTTCCTCTACCTGAGAATTTAAAAGCTCTCACATTGTCTCTCTCCCTGGCCCTCTCCCTATTTCCTTCTCCCTTCATGGAGAAATCTATTGGAGTTGAGATTCCAGTACCGGTACCAGGCATTTAGTCTTCTAAAGAAAAAAATAGTTCTAATAAAGGTAACAAGTCTAATGCAAAGTCATAAGTTTTGCACTTTGTCTTCATTGTGTTATTCATCATTTTAGCATAGATATTTCTGAAACGAGAAAACTTGTGTTCTAAATGACTATTGCCTCCATAAGGGTTTAATCTTAGATTTTAAATCTAGTCTTGCCAAGGACAGCATATAGATGGACTAGGCTTCTGAAGGTGATATTGAAAGATTCTGTCTAAGGAAATCTAAAAATTTATTGATCGATTAATGTAAGGGGACTCTTACACAATCTACTGTCAGAAACAAAATTGTCTTTTCCTAAGTCTTTTGTGGTATTATTCAACCTTTTATATACTTAGCCAATTTTTCACATGAAATCTGTCCTCCTCTTTCCTAATCTATTCTTCATTAGCTCATGTTTTCCTTGAGATCTTTGAGCACTTTCTGACCCTAACATGTTAACACAAAATCTTTGTTACCATATGAGAGCACCTAAGCATCCTTTGGGGGAATAATTTTTTTTCCCATTAAAATAGGTATTTCTAAAGATTCTTGGAGATGTATCCTCCTTACAAAAAACATTAAATCTGGAATAGATATTTGTTTGAAAGGATCTCTCCTTTTACAGTACAGCACATATCAAACTTTATGTGGAATTGTATTTTTACTATCTTTGGCTTCTTTTAAGGCTTTCAGGTGATGTCAAGACTTATTCCAATGTTCTATTGTCTAGTGTTTTTCAATGTTTCAAATCTTTTAACCCAAGTCACAAGCATCAGTTTTATAGACAATGGGAAACTTGTTGATCTACATTACAGATGTCATTTTTGGGCCCTTAGGAATGAGCACAACGTTTGAGCTATCCTACTTATTCAATATTGCCATTTTTGACAGAAAACTCTACTTAGTATACTTACTATACTTTTTCCTTTTTGGAAACTCATGTACTCACAAATGCCTTCTGACTTGAGGAATCTATAGCAACACTTATCAAGACATTCTCCGTCAAGTCAGAGAGACTGACAGAGACGCAGTGCAATCATTAATGCTCCATGGGATACACAGCGATGTAAACCCCTGCTGTACAAGCCACAGAGGACCACTTGGCTAGCATGCTGCTGAACTGTTGCTTTTTGAGGACACGTGCAGTAATCACAACTCCTGGGCATAACGGGTTTGCGACTTTGACCTCCAGAGAGTCTCATGTGCATGTCCTCATTTGCTTTGTTCTGTGAGATCGGAGAGATGATTCATTATTTATACCAGATCCCATAGTCAGTTTTTATTCTGAATACAAAGCATAAATACATCTAGAAGCTTGAACAATGAGTTATGAGTTTGGTATTTTAGCATAACACTTTTAGGGACTGGATCCTGTAGTGGAGTTGATTTAGGCACATGTGTTTTCTACGATGCATGTGGGAGTAATGAGAATGTTAGAGCGGAATTCAGAACAAGGAACACACCAGGAGATGTCTGAACTAGCAATAGAAATGATCAAAAATTCTAGACTTCTAAAATGTAATTTTTTTCAGTTCAGAGTTTAAGCATTTTGAGATCACAGGTTTGAGGGGTGGGATGGAAGGCAGGGCATATTGGTTTGTGTTTCGCACTGCAAATAGGAGAACTGCATCTCACATCTGTAATTAGGATTGCTTGTCCCTTGAATAATTCACATTGTTCCTTTATTCTGTAATGAGCACACTTTTAGTAGGATACAGATTTTTCTTGATTTTGTTTTTGTCGGAGTTTGTTGTTGTTTTTTTGTTTGTTTGCTTTTTTGAAAAAAAAAACCAAACAAGATTTCCATTTTTGTAGGTGATCTAAATACGAACAGAAAGAATTTCAGTTCCTGGACGTTTATGTTATGGACTGATTCCAACAGATGTGGTCTAAGAGCAGGTGGGTATTTGGGAGAATATTTTGTCACCTCTCTTAGCTGTTCCTATCATCCACATTAGATTTTATCCCTTTAAAACTTCCAGAAGCCGTGGAGGTTGCACACAAAACTGAAAGAGCAAAAATAAGTTTTTATTGCAGCTGATAACACAGCACACAGAAGAACATCTTTCAAGCTGCAGACAGCATCTATAAGGACTATGTCAAATGCTGAGATTTTCTAAAATCTCCTAAGTTTGCAAATGTAAGTCACAGTATCTCATGTGTGGCAATAGTAAAAGGCTATATAACTGAAGGGAACAGAATTATTAGCAATATGAAACTCCTTGAACTCCTGCTTGTAGCTAAGGAACCTTTTAAGAATCTTCAGGGAAAAAAGATCCACATTTTCATATCCTGAAAATGGACCATGTTAAGCTTCATTTCCCTGCTCACAGGTTGCTTAACTCCTGCACTGAGGATGGTCAAAACTTTAATTATGTCTTCTCACAATGAAATGCAATGTACTTTTCAACAGACACCCGTTCTATACATGATTTTGGGCAAAATTATTCCTTCCTAAAATTCCATTAAATTAATTTTATGGCAATATTTATCACCTGCCAAGCATAAAGGCAAAAAAAAAAAAGAAAAAAGTATTTCAAACACATTTGTTTAAAACATGTTTGTTTAAAATTAACAGTTGTATATTCTATTGTGGGACAATTATATTTATGCATTATTTTACTACTAGTAATTCTTATATTACCTTATATAATATCTTCAGAGATCCACAAACTACCATGAGGTTCAAAGGTGAATGATGAAAATGAAAATACACAGCCATATATTCTCAGTGACATATTTCTCACATTGACTTTTTATGACTTAAATAGGAATTAATTATAACTTAGTCACAGTTTCATTCTGTAATAGATAATACACTTCCTAATATTCTAAAAAGCAGTAGTTTTGCAAGATGTACAGCAGTCTTTTAGTTTATTAGACTTTACTATCTTTTAAAAAACAAAATCAATTGCTGAAAGGATAACATGCATGAGTATACTGATTTCTTAAGTACATCATGATTTAATATTCAAGATATACTGCAATATTTTATTTTTTCCATTAGTTTGCCTATTACACCATTTTCAGACTGTAAATTATTTAAGTCAGCTGAACATTCTGTCTTGAATAATTTATTTGCTATGAAATTGTAAATTGCAACATTCTGTCAAATTTCATGCATTCCAGTGAAAATAATCCAGTTTATTGAGGATTGATATTATTGGTTACATGAGCTTCCTCAGTGACTGGTAGACAACACTAAAGTAACTTAGTTATTACAGTGTAAGAAAGGAAAATACAAGGATGAGCAAAAAATCAGGAAGTAAACAGGTCTAAGGTACTTTTTTACTGAGACAATGAAATCATTGGCATTCCAAGAACATGACATTTTTCATATTTGCAATTTAATTTGTTATAGTGTGTCAGAGATTTTGATTATTCTTTAGAACAATTTTCTTTTAATTGACTGTTTTATTTACATAGCAGTAACTGACTGTAGTGTTTAGCTCTCATGAAAATCAGTGTGCAATTTGCATGAGATAATAAAAAAATTATATTCCAAAATGACACCATTTGACTTCCTTTTCAAGTAAAGGAAAAGATATGTTGAAAAAATAACTATAATCTTTCCTTCCTGTTTTAGTCTTTGTGAAACCATGACAAATATAAAGCTTGGATGATTTCCCATTAAACATAGGAAATATTACTTTATTAAGGTTAGTTCCAATGAAGTTTATGGAACAAAATTTTTGGAGTAAGGAAAATAAGATTTGGCCAAGGAAACAACAATTATGCATCCTTTGGAAAAATAAACTAACAGACTGTCTGTCATAACTGAAACTTGGAATCCTGCTGACTCAAATGGGCTGTTCAGTATCAGCCAGGGATAATGTTCTGGCATAACAGCCCATTCCGTAGTGAAAACAAGTGAATACCTTGTTCTCACAAGAGATAAATACTCTGTTTAACATACAATTTAACAACTACGAAGTCAATATAGTAATGGACTATTTATTTGAATAAGTAGACAATTTGCAGGCAAGATTATTCATTCTGTGCTTTTAAGAATGTAATTAGCTCTGCTCCTCAGAATCAGCGAATTGCAGTAGAGTAATGGGCAGAAATGAGCATCAGTGTTCACAGGTCCTGACCTGATACACACAGATGGGATACCAAAAAGTTGAAGTATTTCTGTAAATGCAAGACTAGTTTTCTTTAACTGGCTTCCCACGAATGCTGCATTATTTTATTTATTAAGTAATTTAGTTTTAAATGGAAGATGATAGGTTTACATCAGGCAGGGTCAGATTTTCCTTACTAATTGCAAAGTGGATTATACTCTTTATGAAATTATGTCTGCATTTTGCCTTTCCAGAATAAAAAATTTGAAAAATAGAACTGATCTAGATTACAGCAAGATATTCAGATATGTCTATACCTATTATTCAAATTGGTGCTAGTGAAATGAGCTTTAGATTGTTCTAAAAACTGATTTTTATTTACTTTCAAGTACAGTACCAACACTTTTTTTCTTCCAGTGAAAAATGTATTCAAATATTAAGTGACTTAGTGGTTGTCTTTCTTTTTGCAGATCTGACATTAAGGAAAACTTTAGCTTTAGATCAGCTAAACTATTAAAGCTATAAGCAAATCTGAACTGGATACCTATTTGAAAATTGAAATTTATGATGAAATAGAATGAAAAACCCCATGAAAATTCCCATGAAAATGGTATTTATGCCTGCTTCCTAGTTTTCCAGCCACTAGAGGGCAAGGTTTTCCTGTGTCTTTTTCCACGTGAGAAAGTATTTGACTCCAAACACAGAGCTGTTATTTCCCTTAAAGCGTAACATGGCCCTGAACATGTCATTCTGCTAGGTATATCTGAACTTGAGTCCATTCAAGGAACTAATAAAGTCACAAGATGTCTACATAATACAGGGATTTTCTTAAGTCGGTGGTCATAGTAAACAGGAAAGAACATAAACTCTCATTTGTCATTACCCTATGTTAACTCAATTCCTCACTTAAGTGTGCAGCCTGCACCTTTGTGTCAATTATTTTATTAAACTCTTAATGCACCAAGGTAAATTGGAAGAAGGATGCCAAGTACTTACTTCAAACCTCTGAAATTTGAAAGACAATGTTTATTCTCAGATAAAAAAAAAAGTCAACTACCATTTTTACTAAAGGAAGTAGCTAACCTTCTCTTTGTTTTTCTTTTCCTTGTGGATTTTCCTTTGTTTTTCTCTGGAGTACACATTTCCACTTCTTCCAATGATACAAAACCTCTCACTTTTTCACCAGAAATTGAATCTCATTTTTCTTTGGTATTCTAACACTGTGATTTTTAACACATTCTGAATTTTTTTGTGTGTGTTACTTTTGGAAAAAAATGTCACTACTGATTGCCTCCAGAGATTTTTATTGATCTTCCTGGTTTTTTACTTCTAGACAGGCTGGATATTACAAGGCCCAATTCTGAAAGACTACCATTTTAAATCAATAATGTTCTAAGTTCTTGTCTGTATAGCCTGTTTGGAACCCATCATTCTTGATTATCTTTTATCAGGTCCCTTTGCTGTAATACACTTCAGCATTACCGACTAAAATATTGTTGAGTTGAGTAAATCTTTTGTTATTATCACCTCTCTCAAAGCTGCTCCACGTTCTTTGATAATGTGTCTTCAATCATTTCTTTATGTTATTTAGTCTTTTGTTTTATACAAATGTCCTCTGCTTTTCCAGCTAGTAGATTTTTTTTAGAGGTGTTTTTTGAGAAGGACATGCCTTTTCCTATGATTTGTTCATCTCTACACTTGTCAAAAAAGCTGTCTTCATGGCAGTGTTATGAATGGCACACTGAATAAAGCAACACAGCATTTGACTGATAAATTTGTAAGGATAAATCTAAGTTTTGTAACAATTAAGATATTTTCTCAAATTCAGTTTGAAAGAGATACTTAAGAGTGTTGTCTATGCATCCTTGTGGCTTTTGATAGCAGCCTGTAGTTGCTCGTATTGTCAGTCCCTTTTACATTTGACATACATCTCAATTCCCTCCCAAACAAGAGATGACTTTTGTCCTTTCTGGTAATACCTTGTTAAGCTATTTTCTGGAATGTTTAGCCTGTGGAAGTTGTGTTTGTGTAACCTTCTATAAGAACCAGTGTTGGTGCTGGACAAGCTTCTCTCACAGACTTCAGTCCTATGACTGCAGTGGCTCCTGCACATTTATTACTGCCTCAGCTCAATCGCTGTCCTGGGAGATCAATGGATGACTTTTTTCTGGCCCTTGCACTTTGATCTGGTGAACATGGACAAATTATTTGAAGGGAAAATATTAATTTGTACAGATCCTCAAAGCATGGTATGGTTCTCAAGAAAGTCTATTGAACAGATATGTGAACAAAAAACCACAGCATGAATTTAAGTGGGAAATATTCCAGAAGCAGATTGCATTTCACTGTAGCAAAAGCTGTGTTTGTAAGGACTGAAAGATAAAGACCACAAGGATGTCTTAGCTGCCAAATACTATCTGTTTATCTTAATATATGGTCTTTCCCTGACACTGTGTTTGGTAAAACACTGGAACACGTTGACCAGAGAGGTGGTAGATGGAAACATTCAAGGTCAGGCCAGACAGGGCTCTGAGCAACCTGATCTAGTTGAAGATGTCTCTGTTCACTGCTAGGGGGTTAGACTAGACGACCTTTAAAGTCCCTTCCAACCCAAGCTGTTCTATGATTCTATGATACGTTTAACACATAAGATAGGAAAAGGACCTGAAACCCTTCTGTATGACTGATATTCTGCCTTGGAGGGGTGTTCAAGCCATGAGTGCAGTAATATATCTGCACTCAGATATTCTGACAATCAGTAGCCCTGTCAAGTTAGCAGAGCTGTACGGTACCAGTGATGAAACCCGTCTAAGTGGAAACATAGAGCATAAAACTTTTTCAGCTATTACTCAGATAGAATATATTGCCTACAACTATTCTGAATAATTGGTACCATCAAAAGTGCAGTTCTCCAACTGAAGAGAAATTTAAAATACAATTTTGAAATAACTATTATTTAAATTATGATTTTCAAATCAAAATTAACACTTTGTGAGTAAACCTTATTGCTATATGTAGAAACACGAACAGAGAGGGACCAAATTATAAAAAAGACTTAGCATTCCTTTTATCTGTATTCCACTCTAACATTCTGAGTTGTATGTAGACTTGGGAAAGAAATAGTAAACTATCTCCCTAAGATACATTACTAACACCAATGTAAGAAAGGAACATTCTATAACATTCAATATAATAAAATATAGTATAATATGGTCTTAAAATATAATACATTAATATTTAAACATATATAAACTACACATAAAACAAACTTAAGAATTGATTGATAGTTGGTTGAAAAGACAATCAAGGAAGGTGAATGCATTTGGTCACCTCCTTAAATATAAGTCATATTTAGGGAATCTAAGAGTGTCCCCTGAGTTGCTTTAGCAGATCAAACTCACTCATAGGTGTTCAAGTCATTCAAGAGGTTGTTGCCAATAAAATTCTATTTGCCAAAGGCAGCCAGTCAGTCTATGTAACATGATTTTCACAAGGATCTAACCATGTTTCCATCACGTGCAAAATATTTGTTGCATTAAATACTGAGAACAATAGAGAACAATTAGTGCTGAGGCCGGCTTCCTGGGGCAACTGAAGTCCCTGGTCCCTTGCAGTGAAGATAGGAGACAGACTGCATCTAAACCCAATCCAGCGGCAGCATCGGCCCTGTTCTGGCTGACAAGCAGAACAGTCATTACCATTCTGCTATAAACAGCTATATGCATATTAGGATATAAATCAAGAACTTGAACTAACAGACTGAGCAGCAACAATCAGTAGTGCTAGGTATCAATTTTGCTAGCTGCCTGTGGCAGAAAACCCTCCTTCTTCCGGCATAGTTTTTTAAAAAATGTATAAGCATTTTTCCCAGTGGGAGTCCTGAGTGTTCAGAATCACTTTGCTGCTCTTTGCTGACTTTGCCCCATGATTTCACCATGTATCTCAAGAATGATCAAGACAGTATCAAATGATGCAAAGTAGGTTGGGATGTAGTTTCAGGATGGATGAATAGGTGAGAAGTTTTCACTGTCGTCACTCAAGTTCTGTGCACTACAAAACTGTATATAATCCTTTCCAAGAAAGAACTTACATGCGTGACATGAGCTTTCTACAAATATAAGGTTTTCATTGTTTCACTTGTTAGAAGGGCAGTAGAAGAGGGAAAATCTGCACATCTCTACTCAGATTTTTAAATAGAATTTTAGTTCACCACTCTCAACTGGTTTCAGAGCATCATTGGGTCTATTTCTTCCTATGTGAGTAAAAGATCTGATCTATTTATAGGGAAAAATACTTCTCTCCCCCCATCCATTAGGCTGGTCATCTCATTATAGCAAGGAACAAATTATCATTGTTGCTCATATAAAATGTGAGTTTTAGCTATCAGCCCTTTTAATTCTGTAGCACTTTTGGCAAAATTGACAATAATTTTGTGTATTAAATAATGTGTTAAGAGTAATATTCATTAAAACTATATATTCTCTAGTGTATAAAGCAGTCTCAAACTTCACTATCCTTCAATATGTAGTTAATATATTCTACATGAGCAACCAGATTAATTGTGTGTCTAGTAAAAGTTACAAGTATAATTGCATTGGTTAGGGTTCTCTTTTTAAACACAGAGAAAGTAACAAGATAGTTTGTTTAAACTAATTCATATCCTTAAATACTTCTATTTTTCCCCTTGTGTTTACCAGAACTCAGTGTTGTTGGTTCTTCCAAAAAGACTTTATTAAGTCTTTCTAAAGATTCCTCGTCTTCTCCCAGTGCCAAAAGAATCTGAAAACTAAAGGCTCAAAATACAGTATCTTGAAAAAAAGACCATCACCTTGAACAAATAATTCCTTTTCAAGGATTTGGTCTTTGATTCTTGAAGATATAGGATAATATCCTCTGTTCCTTGTCTCCCTATTTGTGAAATTGCTTTCAGGGTTTTATGTGTACGTGAGTTTGTGCGCACATTCATACACGAGCATGAACAGATGCGAACTGTTAAACACAGCTCACATAATGAATTAACTTCCTCTATGAAGGATAAATTTCTAACAGCTTTTCTTCAGTTGCAGTTTGAGATGATACAGGATACCTCAAAATGTTTTTCAAATAGTGAGCAAGGTTACAGGTCCTACGTGACCGTGCAAAAATTGAGCAAGATTAAGCTACCTGCTAGCTAGAGAGAAGTTAATTGGAAAAAAAAATCTTTCTGTCTTTATGCACTAGAAGGAGAATTAATTTAAATCACTAGCTACAAGTTATGTGTATGCAGTTGCTGTAACTCACCTGAAATTCCAAAATTCTGGTTTTTAGTCAGGCCAACTGTGGAAAACCAAGTTCTTATGGGTGATTGGAAAATAATTTATGTTTCAAACAGGATAAAACAGAAGCAAGATGTTATAATTCAGCAAAGGTATAACTCATTACAATCCTTTTTAAAGCAAGCACACTTCAATAATTAAAATACACTTCAAATAAAAAAATTAAAAAGTGTAGTGTTCAAAACATGTCTAACAAATTTATTGAATAAAATATATGAAGAGAATGGCAATGAAATTTCAGCAGGGAAATCCTTGCTGTTGTTAAAACATACAATATCGTGGACATACTTTGCAAACCGTATTATCTCTTTATCTCATTTACAATTTCTAGGTTTTAAAGCTAGTTCAGTAAATGGTGATGTGCCTCTTCAAGATGCACAGTAGCTGTATCACTGGTACAGCTGCATGATTACTCTTAGAGCCTCAGTGGTAGCTGCTCTCCTAATGAGCCAGGATAAAATCATTAAAAAGTAATTGTGTGCAGGTTTTACAGATAAGTCTCCACTCTGGGACAAGGCAATCCTGACAGACTGTAATATTTCTAAGGCAATATACTCCTCCCTTCCTGTTTAATGAGCCGTAGATTTTTAATCTGGGAGTTTTTGGTGGCAGGCAGAGGGAATGCACAAGAGGTTGATCTGGAGGCATCTGTATTTTATACACGGCTGTTTTCAATATAGACAATGAAAAGATGGGAACCATATCCAGCTCTCAATCTCTCCACAAGCTCTGTGTTACTGTCTATGTTACTGTTTCCTTTGGTAATTTTCAATCACAGTATGCAAGTCAAAATGTACATTTGCTTTCAAATTATGATCTGTATTTACTACTACCCTTTAAAGTGTGTGAAAACATATTAAACCAGGACTTGTATTATGCAGCAAAACGGGAAGAACATCTAATTCTAGTTTGTAAAATAATTCAGAAAATAATTGCTGTTGAGGATTTTCCATCTCTTAAAAATGGAATGAAGCTACATCATAAAAACCAGTTTATGTCACAAAAAGAAAGAGGAAGTGAAAGATAACAATGCCTTACAGAAATTCAAATACTCTTAGTATGCTACATTCATAATTAAACACAGTCTATCCAACAATCATTTTGTAATAGCATCATATGAAAGTAGGAAAACTAACAGTTGTAAAACAGGTGAGATGTCTCTTAAGACATGTTGAGGAAAACTTCAAAATCTGCAAGAAAATGATGCCGTTTAGAAGTACTTGGTCTGCTTTTCAACTCACTGTCATGCATCACTTCAAAAGAGCAATCTGCCACACAATGTGCTTCACTTTCACCATGCTACCAAAATTTCAAGCTTTTAGCATTCGCTGCACTGCATCTCCTCCACTCTACTATACCCCAGCGTGGCCTGCTTAGGATAATGACCGTATCATGAAGTATTATCCAGTGGAAAAAAAAGAATTGGTGAGTTGGAAAAGAGCAAATTTTTAAAATCCTTGAAGTATCACTTAGCTGCAAAGACACTGATTTCCCAGCTCCTCACAACAAGTTTTATCATCTCTTGATGAGAAAAATAACAAGATTGAATAGCAAATTACATTGGAAAGATCTGAGTAAAGATAGTTTCATACAAATTGAATCATCTTACTGCAATTTTTTCTCCAGATACTGGTACATCCCAAAATTGTAGGCACAAAACAAACTTTTCCTGACGATCTCCCCCATAGGGAGTATATTCTGTGCAATGCTTTTATTAATTGCGAAAGACCAGAATTTAATTTCAGCATTCAATCAGATGATCTCCCTGTTCTGACACACCAAGGAAGAGTTTTCACTTAACAGGGAACATTGGAGTGTTGTACTTCATCTGATGGGAGTAACTCAGAGAGTAACTCGTTTGTGCTTTCAGAACATGACACACACACATAACATTCCTATCCCATATTGTGATCCTTTAGATAAGACTGAAAGCATAAGCATTTGTGGTGTATCTGGAGCATGCTACTATTATCTATCTTACAAACTTCAGCTGAAGGGATGTATTTCTATTATTCTTCTACATTCTGTTTTTATTCCTTAAGCTATATAATTTTTAGTCCACTCATGTATCAAGATGTTATAGGAAAATATGATCGGAATTCTTAAAGACAATACACTGTTGTAAACTTACTTATTTTCTGATATCATCCTTGGAGGATTTAGCTTTTATATAGATTGTTGGTGAAATTTTCAACAGTCTCTAATCTCTGCTAATATTGGATGTTATAAATTGCACACCGTAAATTACTGATTGCTGGGTTTCTTTATGCAACTGAGAAAAGTTTCTACAGAACCATTTGTCACCAGTTGGCTGACGCAGGCCAGTCATAGAACAAAGCGTAAAGATTCATGGCAGGCAGCTGCCCCAAGCAGTGTAGGCAGTGGCAAGTGGTCACAGCTGGCAGCAGGGAGCTGAGTCAAACAGCAGTGCTGACTGGCAGGTCCCAGTGCAGGCAAGAAAGGGGCGTGGTGGCCAGTTAGAGTGGCAGTGTGGAAAAGGCAGTGAGCAAAGAGGGGTGGCACCTCATTGAAGTGGCAGGCAGAAAAGGTGTGCAGTTTCTTTCTGCATGCCGTTCTTAAAGAAACACTGTCCTGCCAAAAACTCCACAGCCAGTGAGACGTGCTGACGTGCAGAAGAGGAATACTCTAATTGGTTTGTTTCATATGTCCATCAAAACAAACCGGCCCTGTTTATCTTAAACCAGGATGCCATGTAACTTCAGTTTAATAAATATTCCTCCAAAAGAGACCTAATGAAGTCTCATGTCCTGAACAAAATACAACAAATCTATTTGCCCTTGTGTCAGGAAACAAGAAAGCCTCTCCATTTCAGTGGGTGGTGGAACAAAATTCATTACAGGTACAAACTGAGGCTATACTCTTGTTCTGAAGAAGGCTTATTTTAATTTACAATAGCTATATTATATATTTTAGTCAACTGTAAAACTTGTTCATCTTAAATTTAATGTAAATTAATCTCAGTGAATGATTAAAGTTCAGCCTCAGTAAGACAGAGATGGACAGATATGTGCTCAGATTTAAAGTCTCAGGACAAATGTATCCAGTCATCGAAACTTGGCTTAAGAAATTGTTTAATTTTCATTCAGGAAATTGTACATGAAGCAAAATATGCATGCCTGCAACTTTCACCACCAAATGGATAGAATAAGCTTTATTTCTACAGATATTTTAAAAACATTTATCACCTTTCAAGTTTATAGCAGTGGTTTATTGCCTTCTTTCTTTTCTTCTACAGCTTTGAATTGTGCCACTCCACAGAATAATATATACCTCTGAAAGGACTGACTAGAAAATCATAAGATTTTATCCTATCTATCTACCTGAAAACACAAAACTTCAGAGAATCTCAATTCCCTGCAAGTGGACTTTTTCACCTTCTATGCTGCTGAATTGATTTTAAAGAAGAACCTTCTTTCAGTCTGCTTCCTATAGATGTAGAAATAGCGCCATGGAACTTAACTTATATTTGGACTTCTGGTGTTTAAATAGGTTTTTTCCAGAAAGGCATTAGCAGGCATTAGACCAACAGAAAAGAGGAGAAAAATAGAATTAGCTTAAATTAAGTGAAATAAAAAAACCAAAACAAGTAACATTTGTTATAAAAAATGGCTTCTAAGGAGCTATGACTCTTCATCTGTGCCATACAGGAAGAGCAATTATTGGCAAAAGCAGTGGAAAAAAAAATCTTTAAAATTATCTGTCTTAGTATAAAACATGTTGCATAATGAAGCTTGTTTTCTGTTTTGTTTCTGTGAGCAAAGATTTTTTTGGTTGCAAAAATAACAATGCTCATTTCTTTCGCAATCCAGCAGAATCTTGAGTAACAAAGGTATAATTATTGTTCTTTAAGAGTTTTAACTAGCACTAAATAATTCTTCTTTATTTCTCATTTAAAACCCATTTAATATATATCTCTTTTTTCATTGGCCTGTCTTCCACATTTTTTTAAAGAATCAAATTATGTTGAATGTGGCTGTATAGAATTTGTTTTGGTATATGTTCGTCTCCATCATAAAGCATAAACACTCAACTGAAGTGAAATTTGGCCAAATTTGGAAGTCAGGAAAGCCCTTTGCTGGAATTGCTTCAAGGACTTCAGAAGCCACAGGCTGGGTATTAAGTCAGCATCTCAATAAGCTAACATTTGTTCTCCCTGAAAGCTTCTGAAGTACTGAAGTGGAACATCATCACCCACCCAGGAGCAGAATTTGGCCCAGAAAAAAATGTAGTGAACTTCACCACCACTGATACTGCACATGCTTCCAAATATGCTGAGCATCCTCAAGGGTCTTTGTCATAAGTTTAAGCACAGCTACAACTTGCACAGTTGCACAGTAAAACATGCCAAAAATAGTGACTCAAGAGGTGAAGCTTAAAAAAAAAAAGATGACAAAGTCTGCAACAGTTCCAAATTCATCCCAAGCTTTTAGGCCTGCCATAAGGGTTTCGGCATATGCTTCCCAGAGTGGCAAGTCCAAAACGCAGACACTCTGTGAGAACAGAGATGGTCTCTGCAAGAGCTCTATCCAAAAGACAGCAGCAGAAAGATCAGATCATTTCCACAATGGCTATTGTTAATGCCTGTAATAGAAAATGTAATGTTTTTATTAGAATAAGTATTGACCTCAGTTGATTCACTGGTGTTTTGGCTGGGACAATTAATAATTTTGTGTTATTAAGGTCACAAAACTAATTAATTATTTCAGCATTTGGGTACACCAATAGTCTGTTTTAATAACTTATTTTGAATATTCTTCTGCTTAAATTGAGTGGGAGATGAAATGTAAAATCTTTGCTGTTTAGTTGCTTTCACAAACTGACTTTTTCTACAACTGTGTGCTGGGATTTTTTTTTTTTTTTTTTTTTGTTCAGGCAGAGTATTCTAGCTTTTCATGACAGCTGAGATAGCTTATTCTGGTGAAACTGCAAAAAGGGTGAAAGGAAAAGGCAGCATCTGATAACACCTACCCACACTGAATAAGTCATGCAAAATGCTCTCAAACTGAGACAGTGTCTGAGAGCTGTGAAACCAGAGAAGGTTTGACACATGCTTGCACGTATTAAACTCAGACACCATTTCCAAGCTTTAGATTCCCCTTCATTTCTACTGAAGCAAATGCTGGAAGAGCTCATGATGAGGATTGGTATTAAGGGCTGGTTTTCACCAATTAACTGCTGTTGGAACTGATATGCAATGTTTGCCAAGCTACAGCCTACCATTTCAAACAATGTTAGTTGCTAGATTTAAAGCTCCTTATAGCAAGGCAAGGGTTAAACTAGTCAACAAGTTAGGACTACTGGAAGAGAAACAGAAGAATAAAGGCCTAGTAGGACCATAGGAGAGAAGGCATCTGGAGAGCACAGCTTGAGAAACTGTCCTTACTCCCAGCAGAGTGGGGGAAAGAAAAAGTGATGCTGACAACTCTGTGTGTGGGGGAGGGGGAAATAGACCACCTGGAAGAAAGTCCTGTGAGATTAATATGATTCATATCTACTGACAGGAGCAAATAATGATAGTGTTGGACATATGGATTCGTAGGTGATCCAGGAAGAGAATTTTTTCTGTATAACTTATGCCATTTAAGCCAGACCTTCATTTTTTAAGGCCTCTATAGCTATCTTCACAGTAGTAGAAAAAATAAAAAAAGGGAAAAAAGCGTGCCCAAATTCTTCTGTATCATGGATGTTTTTACTGTCGCAAAGCTTTAGTATAGGTTTGGTTTTGTCTTTCTGTAGTCAGAGTTAAGGGTTTTTTTAGTATATAGATTCTTTTTGTATTTGGTTTCATTACAAATGCAAACGAATGTCTTAAGGGAGCAGAAAAGTTATGGTTTCCAACAATTCTCCCACTGAACCAAAACCGGATCTTATGACTGGAGTGGTACCATAGCATGAAGATGAAGGTATAATGGCTGTAATTTGTCCAAGTGCTAATGCACTGTTTCTGAAAGTTGCTAGATGCAGAATATGGAGCAACAAACCACTAGCAGCCTATATGTATATATTGCAATATCGAATATGTTGTTCCATTTGCAGAAACTTTATTACTCTACAATGACTTAATGCGCTATGTGCCAACAGTATAGAAATGGAAATACTGAACTTCGTTACAGAGCCACAGAAGATTCCTGGTCCTTAAGATTGTAATGGGTTAAGATGGCACCAGCGGGGGGTGAGCCCTTTGTCCTCCCCTTCTCCTTTCCCCAAAAGCGTGAGAGAAGTTTTCTCACAATTTTTGGGAAGAGAAGCGCCAACCCTCTCATTTTCCTGATTGAGAGTTGAGATATTTTACACACACCTCAGCAAATGAGCGTATAAAAAGCAGAGTTTTTCCGACACGCCCTGGTGCGCACATTTGATTTCAGAACAGGACCCGAGAGACTTCTAACACAGAGAGACAAAACGCCGCTTGCCTCCACGCAGCAGTAAAAAGATTTGCTTTTGCAAATACTTTCCCGTTTGCCTTGAGGGGGTGGAAAGGGGTATGCAAAGCGACCCCACCCCCACATTGAGAGATCCACTGCTGCCACAGGACGCGAGACTGAACACCTCCCGCGAAGCCGGTGAGGAAAGTCCTGCCGGGTCCCGGCACAGCTGTCGTTGTCCAACGGAGAGACAGATGAACATCCAGGGAGAAGATACGATGGAGTCTTCTGCCAGTGGTGAGAGGAAAGACTTCTTTTGTGAACAATTGCTTGGACAGTTCATTCTGGACTGGACCCTGGAGGTTGAAAACTTTTCTGGTGATTCTCCTTTCCTGCCCTCCTCCCCTTGGAGAGGGTGCCTTTGTTTAAGTGGGGATGTTGATTTGGTGGGAAGAAAAAATGTGAATCTATCTATCTGTCTGCCTATCTATTTATGTATTTATTAATCTCTCCCTCTCTCTCCTTTCTGACCAGTCTTGTTTAACTTAAAATGATTATTTTATGGGTTTAATTATGTTCACCGTTAAAATGCTTCTGTTTTCACCCCCTTTAAGTTAAAACCTGTGTGTCACATTCTTTTCCTTTGCCTAAATAAGCCTTAACGAGCAGCCACTAAACTTTTTTATGTAGGTTTCGGTGGGTTTACATTCCCTCTGGACCTGCGAAGTCATAAGTTAAAACCTGTGTGTCACATTCTTTTCCTTTGCCTCAACAAACCTCAATGAGCCACGAAGTTTTCTTTTATGTAGGTTTCAGCGGGTTTACATTCCCTCCAGACCTACAAAGTCACGAAACCTTTTGGAGACTTACAGCCTCTTAGTTTCAAACCGTGACAAGATGTAAGAAACTTGCCATGTCTCAATAATGTGCTGTATCTTTTGTTAAATAGAGCTAAGAAAGCTTAAATGTATTTAGGAACTAGCTACAACAAGGCTTTGTTTATGCACTCCTGTTAATTCTTATGATGGTTTCAACACTATTGATCCCAACTAGTACCTTATATTGAATTTACGGAGCTTGTCATTTGTGGCATAGATATATTTGCATTCAGTATATGCCTATGATTAACGAGTGTGGAGGGCTGAGTGTAATCAGATTATAAGCAAACAGCAGTTTGAAGACTTCTATCTGGACTGCCACTATACTGAAGTTCAAAAGAACTGAACAGGCATCTTAGTATTTCTCTCTTTAACAAGAGAGCGTGAATGTCCCAGAAACTTGTGTGAAGCTTGTCCTGTACTTCCCTTTAGTAACACTACCCTTACAGACTTAATTCTGACCTTTATTATGCTGTAATCCTTTGTGTCCACCTTTTTGAAGATTTTTGTATAGAGAATCTCTTTTCCCTAACTCTGTTTCTCAAAGGAGAATCCAAGCATTGAAATTAATGCAACTCTTGTAAGAGGTCAGTAAGGAGGATTTATTTACATTGACTACTTGTTTCCCTGAAAGAGCACAGGAAAAAATAGATTGTGGTGTACAGTATTCTTTTACCGCCTTGAAAAATTGCTCCTTTCACTGATCAGGCCCCACTGAGACAGCTCAATGTAATGAAGGGTGAAATGTCTCCCAATAGACAAAGCAGGAATTTGCACACTCTGGCAGGTGTATGCCTTCACAACACGATGCTGGACAGGAAGCAAATAGTTCCCCAAAACTCTTGTAATGCTTATTAGACAGTGTCATAGGTGTTTTCTAACAACAGAGTGATCTGTACCCAAATGAAAGGGAAATATTGGTAAATATTAACTAGTATCAGTTTTGTTGTGGTTCTGGATGCTGCTCATCTACATGGACTGTGAGGAAAAGGAACCATTATAATCACTTTAAGCAAAAAAAATTTAAAAGATTAGATTTGCTACATGTCATGTACCATTAGGCATGAACTAGTTACAGAAGAAAGGATAAAGTGCCTGGATGTTTTCTCCCAACCACAGGAGTCTGGGCAGCCACATCTCACCCTTTTTACAAGGCAGTAAAACATGAAACATTTTATCCTCCCTGTTTATGCCATGTACAATGTATTTCTGCCTTACCGGCCTATTTTGCCAGAGAAAATGTGTTCTATTTAACATCATTCCCATAAGCCCATAAGGGAAGTGCTTAAATGTCAAACCCCCTTCTACGACTAGTGTTTCAGAAGTTTATCTCATATTATAAAGTTGTCCCATAGCTATATGTCTCTCACGAGACATTTACCCTCTACACCAAAGCGCAATTGCTTGTATATATTCACAGTGGCTTATCAGTGTTGAAGAAAACACTAAGCTGAAGTTTCATCCTCCTTGCTATGGCCATGACATGATTTAAAGTGCTATTTTTTCAATCTTGACACTTAGTCTATTAGCACAAATTACTTGAAGCGGGGAGGAGGGGAGCATTCAGGGTTACATTTCTTCATCCAGGAGCTACAGCTGATGCTTGATTGCCCTGTGTATCAGGTGCTCGTTTGGTGCCTGTGTGCCGACTCATGGCTTGCACAGGGAGTCGGAGCCAAGGCAGTGGGGAGATTGGAGCCTGACAGGTCTCGAACAGTTCTCGAGCAAGGCTGTGGAAAACGCCTGCCTTGCCCATATGCGCCGATTGTGGAGGGAATTTGAAAGCAAAGTGAACCACCTCTCCTGTGCTTAAAATGGATACAAGCAACAATTATTCTGAAATCTGGTCTGTTTAGCATTAGCTCTGAAGAGAGGAACACACCAGTTTTCAAGATGCAAACATTCAGTGGTCGAGAGTGTGTGTTTTGAGGATCCCTGTGCACCTCAGGCAACTCTTAAATGCTGACAAATATTTTGGGGGAAAGGGTTGTTTTAGAATAAAGCCCAGAGACTTACCCGGACTGGAGAAGTTGGTGACTGCTGTGACTGGTGATGCCATGCGGAGGAGGGACTCCCGAGTCGGTGCCCCTGCAGGGAGCTGCTGGTGAGCGCCTGCTGCCTCTCCGGTGCCAGCAGCAAGGCAGGGCACAGTCAGCAAACCAAGATGGGGGCCACTCCTGCACTGGGGAGCCACAGGGCCCAGCAGCTACCAGAGGGTGGCGGGGCAGGGTCTGGCAGCCAGGGCCCGTGCCAGGGAGCAGAGCAGAAGGGAGCACTGGGGCAGCCCCCTCCCGGGCATTGGGCACTGCCCTGGAGACAGGCTGAGGCCTGCGAGTGGGCCCAGCTCCGTGGGGTTGGTGTCCGGGCAGAACTGTGGGAAGCTGGAGACCAGCCTTGCCGTGGTGTTGCTGGGGCTTGGCAGTCCCGGGGGGCTGATGTGGGCACCTGGCCCCTAGGCAGGGAGGGGCAGCCCTGGGGAAGACCTCTCCTGGGTGCCTGCTGCCCACCCTGTTGCTCCTCGTTAGGGACCATGGTGCAGTCCTTGGGGTACCTCTGACTACCAC
>NW_010400729.1:0-7850 GCF_000710305.1 Buceros rhinoceros silvestris | reverse complement strand
TTGAAAAGGACAGTCTGTGTGTAAATATTCGGTGTATAAACATTCACTACTCACTACTTTGGGGGTTTTTTTCCCTTTTTTTTTCATCCCCCCCTTCCCCTTTCCCTTTTGGTTTGTAATCATATACATATAGAATATAGTTGTGTGGCTTTATTATATATATTAAAGTTTGTTTCAGCTATCCGAGCAGACCGAGGTGTGAATTTCTTCCTTTCCCTATTAAATCCCTTCCTATCAGGACAGAAGGATTCCGTTAAGGTAAATCAGGGAGTGGGTACCTCAGTCCCTCGACCCTTAACACCCCCATAAGATAATTGCGTGCTTGTTACTTACTTTTTCTTGTGATGCTCCCAACAAAAAAATGCAAGTGAAGGGAGAAGGATTTATTTCTCTCCTCAAGATTTAAAGTCAGTTGGCTTACCAGGGCACATTTCTTTTCCCCAATTAATACTAAAGTCCAGCACTACTATTGTGTTATACATTTTCATTTGGTCAGTTATCTATTGAGATGCCCGTTCTAATTGACAAAGGAAATAGACCAAAATGTGCTCGAACGAACATTTAATTAGCTCCCATACCAATTATAAACAACACTTCACTCACCTTCGATCAACTGACAGAAGTAGTAATGATAAATTATAGAGTAAGTGTAAATAAAGTGGTTTTAATTAGTGTAATTAATCACTTCACACATTCTTCAACCTGCTTTGCTCATTTGGGTAACCGTTGAAAGAAAGCACTAGCAAAACTCCTTTAGTGTCCTTTAAACATTCATTTACAGAGGTAATAGGTTGAGGTGTCTCACGTCCCACGGAGAGGAACCATCTCCTAACTGTTAATATATGTCTAATTAAGAATTTCAAATACCAAAAAGTCATCACTTACTGTTTCTTCTGCCTCTCAGGTCATTTAGTTTGAGCATGAAATATTGATTCCTACCCCACAGCCTACATTTTTGTTAGTTCATTTAAGTGTGTGTACTCATGGTAAGTAGTTGCGAACCACTCCAAACCCTGGGTTGTATTTGTTGCCCAGTTTTGCAAAGGAGTGGACGATTTAAAAAAGGGGTAAATAAAATAAAAGATCACGCCAGGTATCTGTAAAGTGGTCACTTCATTTCTGAGTGTTCAGCTGTGTCTGGGATACTGGGGTCATCCTGGAACTGGACTGAAAGAACAATAAAACCAGGGATAGCTCTTGATAGTAACCTGCCAGTGTCCTTCCACAGTATTTTACAGTAAAGAAACGTCAATTAAAGTTAAAGACAGGTGGACAGACATGTTCCTAGTGATATTGGTATCTCAGTGGTATATCCTGTTTTCCAAGTCCTGCTCCCAGAATTAAGCTGCATATCCATCTGGGACCAGGAATAAACTTTCCCTTTAAACTAGAAGGGTAAGGAACAGTTGTTTGCTTGTTTTAAAGCCCTTTGTTGCAGTATGGGCTATTTTTGAGGTCATCTGAAACATTCTTTGAAGAAATTCTCTTTTGCTAAGATGACTTATGCTGTTTTTGGAAAGTGGAGGAACTGAGCGAGGGGAAGGGAAGCCCTGCAAGTACCTCAGGGGGTAGCAGAGAGCAGATTCTCCGCCTCATCTTCTAGTCTCTGGGGAAGCCAGTAAAATGGCAGGTGGAAGCAGTGGAGGCAGGATGCAATTGAGGGAAAATCCTGGGAACTAGATGACCAACCTTAGTGGCTATCATAAAAAGATGTTCTCTTAATTGCAGGCAGAAAAAAAGAGAGATTAAACCAAGGCAAAATTTAATGTCTGAAGACAAAAAATAAATCCTGTCAGCTACAACTGGTCATGCAGATTCTGTAGGAAAGAAAGGACTTTCAAGACAACTGTTAGTCAGATCTCAAAGAGAAGACAGCAAGTAGCTATAACACAACAATAGTAATAAGTGTTGCCCCCATTCTCCCTCCAAATCCAGAACTAGAAAAATAATTCCAAGATCTACCTCCTATAAGATATTAAACATTAAATGTATCAGTACCTTTATATTACAAGAAAAGGCTGCAATATAACAAAGATATTCCATACTCTAGTAACAAAGAAAGTTGGGGGAAAAATAAAAAGGGGGGGTGGGTTGGGTGAGCAAATGCATACTTAAAATAAAATACCTGCTAATAATTTATATGCTAAATCATAAGCAGCTCCCTGGTTATGAAACAAACACATCTCTTCAGATGAGAGGCAGCAATTCTTAAATGAGTACACTGAAAACAAACTTGTTTTGCAAAAAAGGAAAGTAATTTATATGCAACACCATGCTCTACCAGCATTAAGAGGGCTATGTTCTACCTACAAATGCAGAAAAGGGCTCCAGTGTTGCTATAGAACCTATTCTTAGGTACTGGAAAATAGGACTTGGTGGACTGCATTCACAAATGTAGAATAAATTTGGTTTCATCCAAGAATTCTATAGATTTTATACATATGGAGAAATGATGCAAAAACTATGCTGATACCATTATTTAAAGTAACAATACAAGGATATCCCTTGAAATTTTCTTTCTGACCTCATTACTATAGGAATGAAAGATGACGAATATTTTATTTCAAGAGTAAGTGAACTGGGAATAGAAAATAGTTTCACTAGATGCTGATTACACAAGATACACAAGATTTACACAGGATACAAATGTGTCACTATTATAAAATGGAGGTGTTGGCTACCTCACTAGTAAATCATTGCTCTAAGGGATAGCAAAGCACCACAAATATCCACAAGAAGCAGTAGAAAAACCTAAGACATGAAGTGCATACAAAAAACCATCCCACTCCAAGAGTAAATGGTTCTTTGTTGACCAGAGAAGTCATGATAGCATACTAGGTTTTTGGTTTGTGCAAGGATTGTCTTGGTTTTCTTCCCCTTCCCCCCCCCCCTTTTTTTTTTTTTTTTAAATTTTTTTTTAATGGTCATACTGAAATCCCAGAGTCAGGGCAGGAAGGACAGCACCAATGTCTAATTCAGAGAGGGCTCCTGACACTACCAGGTTTCCAGCTACTGTATAATGCTAATGAAGTGCCTCCATGTAAGAGGAATCCCTGTGTAAGTAAGTTAGGACTACAGGGTAGCAAATGTGATCTCCTCTTAAGAGTTTGGTACAATCATGTTTCAAAACTTTGGGATTCACATAATATTGCCTGGTGGTTAAAATTTGCTAACTATGCACTTGTGAGGGATAGGAAGAAAATCAGAGAGAAATAAGTAGATCAGCAATAGTTGAGCTTAGTAAGGAAGTATTGAACGGGGAAGAATTGCTTTAGGGATAGATAACTTTTTTGGCAAAAAATTGGAGGTGATATATTATAAAGGTAAGAGAATTTCCAGTGAGTTTACATAAAAGTCTTCTGGAAATTAGGAAACGTTTTGCAAATATGAAATACTAGCAGACTCAAGGAACAAGGTAACACAGCAAAGCTTAATCAATCCTGACAAACAGTGTAACTTTAGTGTTATTTACTCAGTGTACGTTTTGCTTTCTATACTGTGCCACACAGAGCATGACTCCAGATGTTTGTACGAAATGTAATACAGCCAGATCTTCTTTTGTAAGCAATACCTGGTAATCTTTGACAAGAGGAAATAATCCGGAGTTCCACTACTACTCAGAAAAATCACTGAAGGTGCTAGAGAATAAGATGTAAACACATGCACTGAGCAAGAACAGGTTTATATGTATTTAAGTTCAGAATATAGAAGCTGCCCTTGTCTTTGTTTTTTTTTTAGTAGGAAAAGTTACCCAAATTTAGATAAAAAACAAGGATAACCTACTACTGCAAATTTTTAAATGACCCCAAGATTAAACAACGTCCTTTGTAGAAGATTAATCATATTCTATGAAATCGCTTGCTAAATTCTGCAGATATCGAAATCAGATAGTGTCTGAAAGAGGTAATTTATCATTAGCCATTAGGATGATGTGCTTTGTAGGAGCAGCAGGTAGAAACAACACAGGAACGAGATGGGCAGCAAGGATAATTTTTGAATTGCATTTCTGTACTAGAAATACTAGACTACTCTAGCCTTTCTTCTAGGGATATCTAAGAATGAACCGGAGCTCCTTTGGCAGTAAAATTTCCGCTGATACTTGTTACACCTCCATGAGAAGCCTCTGCCTATAAAACCTTGTCAGCAAACAAGATGTGAATTATACAAAGGAAATAAATAACTTCTTTCCACAAAGCATGATTTGCTGATGGTGATGATGTTATTTCTGCGAAACTCTGCAGGTAGTACGCAATACTAGAGTTGGCAGAGGTCACACAATACTTCACTGTAACAGAAGTTTGCTATCTATTAAAAGATCAGACTGTGGAACCACAGGAGAACAGTACCTGAACTGGGCCTTTGGGAGGAAGTAGATACTGTTTTGAATGTGACCACGAGAAGAAGCTTGTATGCAGGAGGAGGCACTGCATGCAGCGACACAGACGGCAAGCTCCGATTCAGAAGGACACGTTAAGTTTCCATTTGGAATTTTGGCATAATAACTGCTGTTTTTTAATTTGTGGTTTCATTACCAGTCTCCCGTTTCGCAAAAAATAACTACATTTAAAATGGAGCATGTGCTTTATTTACAGAGAGAAAAGTAAATTAAAAACATATTTTGCATGATTAAATCCTAATTTTTTTGAAATACTTTATACCTTAGAAGACCAACTGTGATGTCAAGTATTCCTAGTCACCCTCTATGCCTAACATAACCTAAAGCTGCTATTGATAGCATTGAACTAATGTGTTCCCTTTTTATTTCTAGGAAGTAAAATCAGATGGTTATAGACATCACACAAACATGACTCACATGGAAGCTGGATGCATTATCAGAAATAATTTAAAAAATTAGACAAATCTCTTCTGATAGACCTAAATTAGGCTGTTGAAAGAAAAGAAAATAAAAAGCACCTACCAGCTTCTGACTATAAAGCACATAAAACTACTCCCAGATATATGGATCTAATACAAAAGGCATCGGTAGATCTATTACGCTATTATGTTGTTCTACGAAATTAACTACTAGCACAAAACAGATCTCCTTGCGCAAAGCAGAACTTTATTTTTTCCTGACCTTTGACAGGCTTCAATCTAGAATCTTTCTGTCCACAAATGAACAGCTATTTGGTCTCTGAGGCGAGCTAGTTCAGAACGCGTTTAGCACTGCCTCGGAAGTCAATTAAGTAGTAAGTCAAAAAGGTCAAAACTTTATGATAATCTTTTTCATCTGCCAAAAGTTCTCCGCCATAAAACAAAAGGTGTCCTCTTGCTTCTGCTTTCTCTTTGTGTCCACAAATGTACACTACTCTCTGCTCTCACACCACACTCATAAAATGCATTTCCCCATTTATAAGACTAGAATGGAAAAAAGAGGGAACTCCCTAATCTGCATTATCATAGAAGTCACAAAAATCCTACTTTATCTAGAGAGCTATGTAAACTGCACGTAGCACAAAAGAAATCAACCCCAAATCCAGACCTGCCAAAATTTTCTGTTCCATATACATCATTTTACAGAGGCTAACAAGCCAACTACCTCTTTTTCAAGGCTGCATCTACACACTGCTTATGCTCACAAGCTGGCATCGGCAGATCCCAGAATGATGAGGCTCTTGGCACTTGTGACTGTGCCGAGCATGCGGGCGCTGGAATGCCACTAAGGCATGAGCTGGGTGAGTGGTTTATCAGTCTGTCATGAGGGTGTGGGTGCACTTGTTTCCTGGCCTGTTCTACAGACACAATATTTCCTGATGTTCTTCTGTGTTGTAGGTTCGAATGCCAAAAGTCTTTCTTTGTTCTGCTCCTACTGATGCTACCGTAAGTCACTGCCATTTTCTAATGAGATTCAGTAACTTCTTCCTGTGGTAGCTGAAGGAATACCTGGTTGCCTGTGCAGGATTTGTGTTTGCCACAGGCTAAGCATTACAAGCTGATCACTACCTCCTTTCAATCTTTGCAACTAATTGTTCCTGCTTTCCTGGTCTCAACTCTCACCTTTCCATTTTCCCCCTCCATTTATGTTTTACCTGCTGTTACAGCTCCTGTGTTAATGTGATATTCACATTTTGTACTACAGTAATAAAGCTAGATTGTGAGGGGTTGTTTTCTTTAGGCAAGGATTCTAAGTCAGTTGCATAGTGTAAAATGACACCGGGTACCAAAGTCGGGTTCATCTAAGAACAGTCAAGCTCAGAGATGTAAAATAATATCATGATATTAGTACGGAATTTATATATAAAAGCACATTTCATCACGCAGACGTATCCAGAAATAAGTAAACTCCAAGAAGCCTGCTGCTTGTGACAGCAAATGGAAACAAACAAAAAACCCCATCAGCCTATAGGGTACTGTACAGAAGCGGAGGGAAATGAGAAATGACTTAGTTGCATTGTTGTCACAGTGTTAGCTCTGGACTCCCACCATGACACACCAACAAGCAATGTGGATTCACTTGTAGTTACGTAAGGATGTAAAAAGAGGGGATAGCAAGGCCACTTTGACACAGAAAATGTGTTGTGGGGTTTTTTTTGTTTTTTTGTTTTTTTTTTCTTCTGAGAATGACTCATCATCTGTTTGGGGAACAAGACACTGAAG
This sequence comes from Buceros rhinoceros silvestris, assembly GCF_000710305.1. NCBI lineage: Eukaryota > Metazoa > Chordata > Aves > Bucerotiformes > Bucerotidae > Buceros > Buceros rhinoceros. Next base: position 1,253 of record NW_010400729.1, on the reverse strand, counting down.
CTTTATTTCATGATGTGTGAAAACAGAAAAGATATGGGAAGTGGGGGAGAAAAATGGAATTGAAACAGAAGGGAAGCAACAGACATAAGGATATGGTAAGACAGTAATGGGTAGTTTAGGGAAAGGTGGGACAGCAAGAGAAGGTGAGAGAGCACAGGAAAGGAGAGGGCTAGGGAGAGATACTAAGACAGTATGTCTCTAGCTGGAGATTCCTTCCTGAGAAGAGGAAATTGTGAGAGGCAATCTGCAGCTGTTTAGGTCCAAGGCAGTACAGGCACATAATGGACTGTCACGTTTCGAACAGTACTTTTGCCAGTGGCTTCTAGCAGTTCTCACTGAGAAGCTATAACCACCCCACCCCATGCCCTGCCCCCAGACACCCTACCCATCTGCAAAAGGGCCACAGAAGAACTGAGGAGATTGAGGCCCTGCACAGGAGGGTTCCCACAGCAGCCCCTGTGCCACTCTTGAGGAACCATGGAAAGCAGAAGCAGTTTCCCTGAATGGTGATGGTTCCTTCAGCCTTCACCAGGCCATCTGCTTGTTAATACCCACATGTGAACTTGAAAACAGGCACTGAACCACAGCAGAATGAGATCAGCTGGACCCAAGTCACAGTCCCTGAGACACCTCTGTCAGAAACCCATGGTGGACCATGGCTGGTGAAGAAGATACCAAAGCCTGTCAGCAATCCTGGTGGTGAGAGCCCATACTGTGACTCTGCTCCTAAGTTTGACTTCTTTGCAGTGATCTCCTGCCTACATAAGGGAAGAGACCAAAAAGGAAAATTTCACTCACACTTAAAAATGAGAAGACTGACATGAATTTAATAGGATGAGATATGTCAGCAACGAAGACGTGTCTGGTTTACCTGGCCCTTACAATCATGAGTCCCGTGATAAAAGCAGAGGTGTTGGGAGGACTGAATGATTGAGTTTGAGTTACATCTTTTCATCTCATGCTCTTCTCAATACCTGTGAAATCCAAGTTCAGGACACTCGGCACTGATGGAGCATTTTCTGAGGCAGCACTGGCTGTAAACACCGATGCTGAAATATAAGAGCTGGCTGTTCTAGCTGCAGCGCTAGAACCTGCATCATATTATCAGATCTTCCTGCCTAAGTGGCATGCCTTGGTTTCACCCCAGCTGGCAACTAAGTCCCACACAGCCACTCACTTATGCTCCCCTGGTGGGATGGGGGAGAGAACTGGGTGAGTAAATGTAAGAAAATTCATGGGTTGAGATAAAGACA
>NW_010400728.1:4421-4907 GCF_000710305.1 Buceros rhinoceros silvestris | reverse complement strand
ACCTCCCTGGGCAGCTTGTTCCAAGGCTTAACGACCCTCTGTCAAAAGAAATTTTTCCTAACATCTAACCTCAATTTCCCCTGACGTAACTTAAGGCCATTTCCTCTCATCCTGTGTTTCATAATGTGGGAGAAGAGCCCACCCCAATCTCCTTTCAGGTGCTTGTAGAGAGCGATAAGGTCTCCCCTGAGCCCCATGTTCTACAGACTAAACATTACCAGTTCCCTCAGCTGCTCCTCATCAGACAAGTTCTCTAAACCTTTCACGAGTTTCATTGTCCTTCTCTGAACACAGTCTAGCACCTCAACATCTTTCTCGAAGTGAGGGGCCCAAAACCTGACACAGGACTCAAGGTGTGGCGTCACCAGGGCTGCGTACAGTGGGACAATAATTTTCCCGTTCTGCTGGCCACGCTATTTCTGATACAAGCTGGGATGGCATTGGCCTTCTTGGCCACCTGGGCACACTGCTGGCTCATATTGAGCC
>NW_010400728.1:3721-4340 GCF_000710305.1 Buceros rhinoceros silvestris | reverse complement strand
TGATTTTTCCCAGCCACCCCCCCCAAAGCCGGTAATGCTGCAGGGGGTTGTTTTGGTCTAAGTGCAGGAACTGGTACTTGGTCTTGTCGAATGTCATACAATTGGCATCAGCCCATCAATCCAGCCTGTCCAGACTCCTCTGTGGACCCTCCAGACCTTCTGGCAGACCAACGCACCCACCCAGCTTGGTGTCATCTGTGAATTTGCTGAGGGTGCACCTGGTCCAGATTATTGATAAAGATGTTGAAGAGAACAGGCCCCAACACAGAGCCCTGAGGAACACCACTGTTGACTGGCCACCAACTGGATCAGACTCCATTGCCCACTGCTCTCTGGACACGGCCAGCCAACCAGTTTTTGATCCAGCAAAGCCTACACCCGTCCAAACCATAGGCAGCCAGCTTCTGCAGAAAATGTTATGGGAAACAGCATTAAAGGCCTTTACTAAAGTCCAAGTAAACAACATCCACATTCCCTGATAGCAGGAGCTAGTTAATCACAAATAATGAGAAGACAGGGACCAGCTAAGTCATAAAGGAAGGGCTTGTCCTTCGGATGCAGGTGGATTGGCAAAACTGGCAGCCATTAATCAGGATAAAAGAATCCTAAAGAAGATAAA
>NW_010400728.1:2746-3582 GCF_000710305.1 Buceros rhinoceros silvestris | reverse complement strand
GAAAGAAGATAAAGGCAAATGTTAATCCACTTGAAATAAGAACGTGCTGTCTCAGAAAAATGCAAGAGAGCAGCATCAGGACAGAAAGGTGAAAAGCTCCTGTAAGAGGAAGACTCTAGCCTTCATCAAACAATCACCACTGAAGACCACCAGAGGACACTGCGCATGCCCGAGAGAGGGACGGACTACATCCGGGAAGACGTCATCGGACTCCCTCTAAGTGCGCCCAGAAAGGCCAGAACTATCTCCTCGTGCATCCAGATCTACGAATAAAGAATACCAGCTTAATAGTCACATCAGCTATTGGGTTTGATATCAGCATCCTTCCAAGCACCCCTCTTCTAAACGGGTCACTTGGTCATCAAAGGAGATTGGATTGGTCAAACAAGACCTGCCCTTCCTAAATCCATGCTCACTGGGCCTCATCATCTGACCGTTACATGCTGCACGATGACGCTCAAGATGATCTGTTCTGTGAGTTTCCCCAGCAGTGAGGTCAGACCAACAGGCCTGTAGTTCCCTGGATCCTCCTTCCAGCCTGTCTTGTAGATCAGTAGCACATTTGCCAACCACTGGTCAGCTGGTACCTCCCCCGTTAGCTAGGAGTGTTGGTAAATGATGGAAAGTGGCTTGGCAATCAGCCCCGCCAGCTCCCTCAGCACTCTCGGGTGGATCTCATCTGGCTCCATAGACTTCTGCACATTTAAGCAGTAGCAGTTCACTTACCATTTCCTCTTGAATGGAAACTTGATGCTGGTCTCCATCTCCACCATCTGCTTCTAGAGGCCAAGCACCCAGTGAGTCGGTCTGACCATTAAAGACTGAGGCAAAGAAGG
>NW_010400728.1:1894-2669 GCF_000710305.1 Buceros rhinoceros silvestris | reverse complement strand
ACCAGCTGGTTATAGAGGCCAAGCACCCAGTGAGTCGGTCTGACCATTAAAGACTGAGGCAAAGAAGGCATTGAGCACCTCACCCTTTTCTTCGTCTTTAGTCACTGTTGCTCCCATTGCACTTAGCAAGGGATGGAGAGTCTCCTTAACCCTCCTTTTGCTGTGAAGGTATTTATAGAAACTTTATTGTCTTTTATATTAGCAGCCAAATTACACTCTAGCTGGGCCTTCACCTTTCCAACCTTCTCCTTGCATCGTCCCACAGAATCCTTGTTTTCGTGAGCAACTCGCCCCTTCTTCCATACGTCATAGACTTTCTTTTCCTTCTTGAGCTCTAGCCAGAGCTCTCTGTTTAGCCAGGCCCCTCTTCTGTCCTTCTGGCTCCTCTTGCAGTTCATTGGGCCAGCCTGCTCCCGGGCTTTGAAGATTTCCGTCTTGAGAATCGTCCAGGCTTCCTGGACCTCTTTGACCTTCAGGATTGCCTCCAAGGGACACTGCCAACCCATCTCCTCAAAAGGTTAAGGTCTACCCTCCGGAAGTCCACGGTGGCAGTTCTGTCGACCTCCCTCCCTACTGCTTCTAGCACTGAAAGCTTTATCTCATGGTTACTGTGTCCAGAACAGTCTCTAACCTCCACCTCATCCACAAGTCCTTTTCTCTTGGCCAACAACAGATCCCGCAGGGAGTCTTCCCCGGTTTGTTCCTTCACCCACTGTGGGCAGAAGTTGTGTTCCACACCGTCTAGGAACCTCCTGGACTGTTTCCTCACTGCTGC
>NW_010400728.1:0-498 GCF_000710305.1 Buceros rhinoceros silvestris | reverse complement strand
TTTTTGATTTTTCTCAGGCTTCTTGCTTGGAGAATTTCATCACTGCCTAGCTGGAATGTTAATTACAGGCAATAATCTGTCGGTTGTACAAGAGCGGGAAGTTTCCTCACCACACCTCTCCAGTGTCAATATCCCATTTCACTCATCACTTCACATCTTCAAATTAAAACCCCCAAAATGCTAAGGGAGTCATACAGACACCAGTAGCGTCTTCCCTCCAACATCACGCACTGACCCACCCTCTTAATGTGCTCCACTCACCTCTTCCGTCAGCCTTTGTGACATGGCTCGTCCCTCTGCGTAACAGAACTGTCCCAGTTTAGAATTGAATCAATTCTGTTGAGTGATTTTGTTTTTCAGGTTTGTCTCTGCTCCGTGACGGCACTTTCTGAAGGTCACAGCAGGTTTGTGCGAACAGCGGCTGCTCTTGGCAGGGACAGTGCTGGGTATTCAGAGTCACTGCCAGCGGCTGGGGTGCAGAAAGGCTCTTGCCTTGTA
>NW_010400727.1:11719-12112 GCF_000710305.1 Buceros rhinoceros silvestris | reverse complement strand
TGGCTCACCTCGGCCAACCGTTGACACTCACCTTCAGTGTATTGCCACATACTTCAGCTCACTTGCACCTGCTTAAGTGGATTTAGGGATTTCACAACCTCATTTTAACTAAACTATCCGTCACTAAATGGACACAGACCTTAGAGTCCGTCCTGCACAGAAAATGCAGATGGAAGATAATCCTGCTAGTGCAAGCAAACAAGAACACAGCAGAGCTGACACTTCTGTTCCTCACAGGAGGAGCGTTAGCCAAAGCCTAGCCAAAGCCAGGAGACAAATGAATTACTTTTGCTGATTTGAAACAATATGCTAAATAAAATGTTACTAGTTAATCACATTCAACATTTAGGTGGTGTACGTTGCTTACTGATGTAAGGCAGAATTAGTAGATGC
>NW_010400727.1:0-11602 GCF_000710305.1 Buceros rhinoceros silvestris | reverse complement strand
TCCCTACACTGGTCGTTGACACTTAGGGCTCATTTCACCTGAAACATTAGGTATTTCTGAGAAGAATATAAAAGTTTGCCTTGTTGTTTTCCAGAAAGGGTAATTTTTGTAACTATTTTACAAAGCAGTATAGCACACTCAGGCTGTAGAATACAATTTTTAGATTTCAGAAAACAAACATTTATTATGGGAACATAATAATTTTGTCCTACATGTAACTGTTCAAGTCCAGCTTTGCCTCAGTAAATTTAGATTGCTTAATCCAGCTGTGATTTCAGTCCATGCAGCGAGGGTTACTAATCCAGTCAGAGTAATTTATGTACACTTAACCACTATCTAACTAATACTTAAGAGTTATAAAGAACTTTGCATCCAATTCCTCTTGTTCATTGATAGAAGGCATGAACACCGGAAAAAAATCCATAGCAGGAATTCTCAGGGCAACCCTACATGACAAAATGCAGACAGTACATTCTCAGCTGATGAAACAAAGTTATTTACCCCTCAAAGATAAATTCACATCACAGTGGACACACAAGTTCAGAACCTACATATCCACAAAACCCCAAATATGGAGCTAAGAGACAGAGAGACTAAAATGACAATCTGGTAAAGGAATGCTGGACAGACACAAGATTATTGTATAATTATTACTATGCATCTTTTTTACCTTCCAAGAATTCCTAAAAGCTCACTAGCAAACTGATAACCTCCTACTTCTGGTTGCATTTAGAGGTGGATCTAAGCAATGAATCCAGAGGTTCTGAAATAACTACCACGTGTTTACAAAATGACACACAAACATACCTTAGCAAGCTCACCTGTCAAAGCTTCCACGTCAAGCAATCAAATGCTAAAGCTAACATTGATTAAAATTTTTTTATTTGGTTACCATATATATTATAATAGATACCTAATTACATAGCCACCTGCCAATATCAATCTCATGCATCAGCTCCAAAGACAGAAAGTTCTGCAACGGTGAAAATAGTCACCTGCATAACCCATGCCTCCTTAATTGTAGAAAAAAGAATATGCAACATTTAACGCCTCTTCCCAGTTAAGGAAGCTCTGCCTAGATTTTAAGACCACATTTTACTGTAGCACCCAGAACACCTTTCCAGTAAAAGGTTTAAGCTACATGTAGCATCTCACGGGTTTGCTCTCTACCTCAGTCTTATCCCTACTGCCATGAAGATGATTCATTCTATTTACAGACACAGGTTGTTTCCCGGGAAAGCTAATGGGAGCTACGCCTTACACCAAGTGCAAGAAGTGGTTTGTTATGGATCTGGGCTCTTCTCACATTCTTCAGCCAAAGTGTGAAAGTAATCTCGCTCAAATAAGTGGTTGATACCATCTTTATTTTTAGAATTGTAGATGTTCGTTTATGGCACGAAACCCAACTTTTTTGAGAAAATAGCCATTATCTGAAATTTTGTTTGATATACTATACAAGCCAGCACCAAGTATAGAAACTAGGATCAATGATTTCATCACACCTACTGAAGCCAAGATGCATTGTAAGCATTTAAATATCTGAAGCACCGGAGATTTAATGGTATTTTGTCTACATTCGCCACAACAATCTCTCTAGTCAATACAATAAATTAATAATAAATAAAATATTAAATTAATGTATGAGAAGGTTAAGACCCATTTAGAAACCCATGCCCAGATTGTAAATTGCCTGAATCAGGTGGGTTTATACTGTCAACCAAAGACGACTCCATCAAAACCAGAATGAACTTTTTGCAGCTATGCAGTGTCTCGAGCTCAGCCCCAGAAGGGTGGCTGTGCATCTATGACTCTTTATGTCCAAGTAATTTGTAACTCAGAGCCAGTACTTTGGGCATTCGAAAAACAGAAAAAGTATGTTCCCAACATCTGAGCTGATGTTGGCTGATCAATCTGTCTCCTTACAGACAATCTCAAATACAACAAAGCCATTACGCTACAGTACCTCTTACATAGCCTTCATCATTACACATAGGTGTACGTACCATGTAGATCATTCCTTTGTATCTTCATTACTTCCTTCAAGTATTACAGCAACAGGTTATATTAAAATAAAATCATAGACTCACTAATGTTGAAAAAAGACCTTTAAGATCATCAAGTCCAACTGTTAACCTAATAGTACCAAGACCACCACAAACCTATGTGTCCCCAAGCACCATGTCTCCATGTCTTTTAAATAGCTCCAGGGATGATGACCAACACTTCCATCGGCAGCCTGTTCCAGTGCTTTACAACATTTTCTGTGAAGAAATTTTTCCTATATATGCAAAACCCCCCCTGCCACAACTTGAGGCCATTTTCTCTTGTATTATTGCTTGTTACTTGGGAGAACAGACCATCTCCCACCTCTCTACAACCTCTGCTCTAGACCCTTCACCAGCTTCATTGCCCTTCTACGGACAGACTCCAGCACCTCAATGGCCTTCTTGGAGTGAGGGGCCCAAAACTGGACACGGTACTCATGGTGTGGCCTCACCAGTGCCAAGTACAGGGGGATAATCACATCCATACTCCTGCTGGCCACGCTGTTGCTGATAAAAGATAGGATGCCGTTGGCCTTCTTGGCCACACTGCTGGCTCATATTCAACCAGCTGTCAGGCAACACCCCCAGGTCCTTTTCTGCTGGGTAGTTTTCCAGCCACTCTTCTCCAAGCCTGTAGCATTGCAGGGGGTTGTTGTGATGCAAGTGCAGGATTCAGCACTTGATCTTGTTGAACCTCATACCACTGGCCCTGGCCCATCACTCCAGCCTGTCCAGATCTCTTCACAGAACCTCTCTACCTTCAAGCAAATCAATACATCTGCCTGACTTTGTGCCATCTGCAAACTGACTGAGGGTGCACTCAATCCCCTCATCCAGATCATTGACAGAGATATTGAAGAGAACAGGCCCTAATACTGAGCCCTGGGGAACACCACTGGTGACCAGCTGCCAGACGGATTTGACTCCATTCACCACCACTCTGGGCCTGGCCATCCAGCCAGTTTTTCATCCAGCAAAGCCTACACTCATCCAAGCCATGAGCAGCCAGTTTCCCCAACAGAATGCTGTGGGAGACAGTGTCCAAAGATGTACTCAAGTCTAGGTAGAGACAACACTCACAGCTCTTCTCTCATCCTCTAAGTGGTTCACCTTGTCATAGGAAGTCAAGCTGGTCAAGCAGGCCCTCCCTTTCATAAATCCATGCTGACTGGGCCTAGTCACCTGGTTGTCCTGTACGTGCCATGTGCTGGCACGCAAGATGATCTGCTTCATTACCTTGCCTGGCACCGAGGTCAGACTGACAGGTCTGTAGTTTTCTGGATACTCCTTCCAGCCCTTCTTGTAGGTGGGTCTCACACTTGCTAACCTTCAATCAACTGGGATCTTCCCTGTTAGTGAGGACTGCTGATAGAAGATGGAACATGGCTTGGGAGCACTTCTGCCAGTTCTCTCAGTACCCTTCAGTGGATCCATCCAGACCCATAGACTTGTGGGCGTCTAAGAGACGTCACTGATCATTTCCTCATGAATTATGGGGGCTTTATTCTGCTCCCTGTCTCTGTCTTCCAGCTCAAGGGGCTGGGCATTGAGAACAACTGATCTTACTATGAAAGACTGAGGCAAAGGCAGCATTCAGTACCTCAGCCTTTTCCTCATCCTTGGTCACTGTTTTCCCACTGCATCCCATAGAGGATGGAGATACTTCTTAGCCCTGCTTTTGCTGTTAATATATTTACAGAAACAATTTTTATTGTCTTTTTTGGCAGCGGCCATAAAAGATTACATTCTAGTTGGGCTTTGGCCTTTCTGATTGTCTCTCAGCACAGCCTCCCAAAATCCTTGTAGTCTTCCTGAGTGGCCTGACCCTTCCATTTAGTTCCTGAGATCCAGCCAGATCTCTGTTTAGCCAGGCCCGTCTTCTTCCCTGCCAGCTCACCTTTCAGCACATGAGGACAGCCTGCTCCTGCACCTTAAGGAGTTTCTTCTAGAAGGATGTTGAGCCTTCTTGGACTCCTTTGCCCTTCAGGACTGCCTCCTAAGGGACTCTGCCAACCAAAGAGGCTAAAGGATGCCCTTCAGAAGTCCAAGGCAGCAGTTCTGCTAACCCTCATCTTTACATTATTGAGAGTCAAAACCACTGTAATTTCATGGTCACTATGCCCAAGACAGGCAACCATCACACTATCTACAGGTCCTTCTCTGTACAGAACATCAGGTCCAGTGAGGCACCTGGCCCAAAATAATTTCAAAAGCACATTCCCAGGGGATCTTATTAACAAGTTGCTTGAGCGACCTAAAACCTCCTCTTCCAAAAGCCAAGGTAGCATCTCTGATGACAGGTTTTCTTATATTGCCAAGGGTTTAAAACCCAACAGTTTCTTGATCACTGCAGCCAAGAGAGCCACCAATTATCACTTCACCCACAAGACCATCTCTACTTACAAACAACAGAGCTAGGAGGGCACCTTTCCTACTCAGCTCCCTTAGCACCTGGATCAAAAAGTAATCTTCAATGTGCTTCAGGAGTCTGACAGGTTTTTTGTCCCTAAACCCAGGTTGTGGCAACACCTGGTACAAACCGGGAGATGAAGGGATGGAGAGCAGAGGAGGGGGACTTGGGGATACTGATAGATGAAAAATTGGAAATTATTAAAAAAGATACAAATAACAAATACCTGCCCCAGGAAACATAAGTCCTTGCAACTACTCAGCAGTTTCTACTGAAATCCCACCACTCTTCTTATTTGTTGAAAGGTGGGGTAAGCTAATTCTTTGGTTTTCTCTGTTCCATCCACTAAAATCCTTATCATATGGGGTATGTCTTTCTGGAGTTTCTTGGATTCATTCATGATAGGTGCAAATTTTTTAATAACTGACTCTGCTACACCCATTTTTTAGTGAGCAGTATCAAGACCAGTAGTATCAGTACCTATGGGGAGATGAAGGGATGGAGAGCAGAGGAGGAGAAGGACTTGGGGACATTGGTAGATGAAAAATTGGACATGAGCCAACAACATTTTCTTGCAGCCCAGAAAGCTGATCATATCCTGGGCTGCACAAAAAGAAGTGTGGCCAGCAAGCAGAGAGGTGATTCTTCTCCCGACTGTGGCAGTGCAATCACTCTAACTCTGTGCACGGAGCCTACACAAAAGACAGGCCTGCAGCAGCACCTGACAAGCACCTGGAGTTTGGGTTGTTCAGCCCACAGAAGGGTCTGGGGAGAACTTACTGTGGCCACTCAACACTTAAAGGGGTCTTGTAAGAAAGATGGAGAGACACTTTACCAAGGCCTGTAGTGACAGAACAAGGGACAACAGTTTTAAACTGAAAGAAGGTAGATTTAGTCTGGACATAGGGAATTTTTTTTTTTAAGTGAGGGTGGTGAGACCCTGGAAAAGGTTGCTCAGAGAATCTACGGATGCACCATCTCTAGAAGCATTCAAAGTCATGTCGGAGGGGGCTTTGAGCAACCTGATCTATTCAAATTCCACACCAATATTAGGAAGCATGGACTAGATGTTCTTTAAAGGTCCCTTCCAATGCAAACCACTCTGTGATTCTATGAATTTCCTAGATCTTTTCAGATCTGCTGTATGACAGTCCCAGACATCATCTCAAAAGTTGAAGTCCCCCATAAGAACCAGGGCAAATGATTTAGGGAGTGTTAATTCTCTATAGACTCATGTCTCAATGTCATCATCCTGGCTGGGTGATCTATAGCAGACTCTAACAGCATCTGTTTTAGTAGATTTTCCCTTAATCCTTACGCAGAGGCTCTCAACAAGGTCACCCCTGACTGCAGGCACTGTACAGACCAACCCCTCCTTTACACACAGCATGACCCCTCCACCTCACCTCTCTGCTTGTCTTTCCTGAGAAGCCTGTAACCATCCGTCACAGCACTCGAGTCACAGGATTCTTCCCTCCAAGCCTGGCTTATGCCAACATTGTTACAGCCTTGGGGCTAAGCCAATGCTTCCACATCCTCTTGTTCATTCCTCATACCTCAAACGTTACAGTACAAATGTTTGAAATGTGCTCCACTGCGTTTGGTACACTGTGGAACAGGGTGAAAGCCCTCACTAGCACACCGTCACTAAAACCTCGTCTTTCTGTCCCAGAGTTTATCACTGGTGACCCTATCCTGCCTCATACCTCTGCAGAGGCAGCTTCCTGAGCAATGGCCGTGGCCCAGTCTTCTGCAAGAGAGAGCAGCCAGAGCCTCTGGCACATGGAGGGCTGCTACACGTCAATGCAATGCTTCAAGCCACAGACCACAGCATGTGCCACTGCACTGAAGTTCCATGCTATGGACCCAGCTGACACCTTTGTCAGAAGAAAAGCTGGCTTAAGAGAGACCAGTCCCTGTGTCAACTGCCACCTTGCATTGATCTACAACGATGGGGTCAGGCTTGTTTTTGTTGGGGTTCCTCCTTGTCTCCAATGCATAAACACTATCTTGAGATGACCTCGAACCACTAAATCACCCACAAGTCCTGTTTTCACAAAGAACAAGTCCAGCAGGGAGCCTTCCCTAGCTGGCTCCCTCAGCAGCTGTGTCAGGATGTTATCTTCCACAGAGCCCAGTAACCTCATGGACTGTTTCTGCTGTACTTCCAGCAGGCATCGGCTAAGTTGAAGGCCCTCGCAAGACAAGTGGGACAGTCAACCCTGTCGTCACTTCCACCAGGCTGTAGTCAATCAAAACACTGGCTAACATGGAGGGCTACCCCTCTGCCTCTCTTTGCCTACCCCTTCTGAAGAACGCAGCTGTAGCAACAATCATATTCAAAATTCTTGCATGCTCTTGAAAGATCTAGAATGCTCAGTCACTTATTCACTAATAAAAAGACGTAAACCTGTATTTTCAGCACTGTATTTTTCATTCTATGTCATGGAGAGGGTGATTCACTAAAGCCTGGAATAAAAAATAAAGGACAGTCCAGGATTTACGAATCCTCAATTAACTCTTAAATTCTCAAGATTTTTCTGAAGCAGGAGGGCAGACTTGGGCCTGTTGAGGAGACTGATTGACAGAATTCCTTGGGAGGCAGTCCTGAAGGACAGAGCAGCACAGGAAGGCTGGGCATTCTTTAAGAGAGAAATCTTTAAAGTGCAAAACCAAGCTGTCCCAGTGTGCCATACAGTAAGCCAGAGGGGAAGAATATCGGCCTGGCTAAGCAGAGAGCTTTGACTAGAACTCAGGAAGGAAAGGGAATGCCTATGTGGCCTATGGAAGAAGAGTCATTCAGGAAGACTACAAGGATTTTGGAAGGCTGTGCTGGGAAACAATTGGAAAAGCTGAAGTCCACCCAGAACTTAATCTTCATCAGAAGAGCTGTGAAGAAGCATTGGAACGGGCTGCCCAGGGAGGTGGTGGAGTCACCATGCCTGGAGGGATTCAAAAAGTGTGTAGATGTGGTGCTGAGGGACATGGTTTATTGGTGACCTGGCAGTTCAGGATGAATGGTTGGAATCAATGATCTTAAAGATCTCTTCCAACCAAACCAATTCTGTGATGCTGTGAAAATGCAGTTTAGGGATAAGTATAAAAACTGGCTAGGTACAATGATCACAACCCACTGGATCCTTGCTTCCTTATCATTCGCTCCGTCCACCAAGAGCTTTAAGTTTTCATGAAACTGTATTTGATTATCACCACAGGCCATGTATCAATGACTACTCTGTTCCAGCAATAGAAACGCTCAGACCACCGAGGTACAGATCTACAGAGTACAAAACACTTTTCTAAAATTAAATATTAGTCTCTGCCACAAACATGACAGTAGTCCAACCACTCAAATCTTTACACAGCAGTTTCTTGGTGTTCCATGTTTTTGGTTGCCCACTTCAAAACTTAAGGGTTAGTTAAACCCTCAGGAATAGCTAAACACTCAAGTGCTCTTCAGTACACAACAAAGTAGAACTCCAATCTGAAAAGTAAGTTGCATCTTAATCTCAAAGTAGTCAATAATGCTGGCGGTTGGGGATTTTTTGTTGGTTTTCTTTTTAACAGTAGCCTTTAATGACAACAGGATAACAGTTTAGAGGCAAGTTATAGAAAGACATTAGTTAGTGTCCTAAACATTGCATATTATAGAAGGTGATGTCACAGGAAGCCCACAAATACTCAGCAAAGCTGCATCTGAGCAAGTTTCAACCAGATCTGGCAATAAGATACGCAATACAACCTTAAAACTGTACTTCCTCAGCTGCTATCACTCATCCTTAAACCTTAAAGAAGAAGATAACCTCAGAAGACAGACTATTTAATTTGATAAGACAATCAATAAAGCTGCACAGTGTTTTAATTCTGACATAACCAATTCTGCAATCTCCAAGTTTGAAACAAGCTTCAAAAAAGCTACTAAAAGCTCCTAAAAAGCTACTGAAAATTCTGTGGGGTGTATTTTTAAGCATTCAGCTCTTAAAATTCCAAGTGTTAAAAGGACATTCTGAGAAAAACTTTAGCTTGAATGAAAGTAAAGTGCAATCTTGAAACAAGATTTTTATTTGCAATAATTCTGTATATTTGTAAGAGCACGAGTAAATGAAAACGTTTGCTTATGAAGGAAAGTACTAGCTATTATGCTTATTTACACTGTTCTCAAGTAACAAGCCCTTTTATGTATATAAAACACTCTACAGATAGAAAAAAATCATCTCTACTGAACAAAAGGTTGTGACCAAAGAACTAACTATAAGTCTTCCTTTTCTAGGTACCTACCTGGCAAAATTAAAGACACATTGATTGCATATGTCACAGTATACGTAATGGCTTTTATTCTAGGTGGCACAGACAGCACAGACTTTCATCCATGGAGCAGATCCTGAGTAGATTTCCTAGTTACAAACATGTGCACTGAACTCTCTTCACTCTTGTTTTACATTAGGTGTATTAAGGCAATACAATAACACCTGTTAACTAAGCAAACATAACTACCACTGCAACGTTGAGGTAGCATTTCAAGTAACATGCTTCCAAATTCCTTGCTATCCAAAAAAATTAAAACTGTTCAGCAATGCTTAAAATAAAAGCTTCCATTATTTAATCCAAGCCTGTAGGAAAGGGGGGAAAAAAGCAAGTTTTAAAAAACTACCTTTATTTTCTTGCTTATGTTTAAAGGGACGTATTTAACTTTAAGACATCCAGCCAGTGTTTACTTCATTAGTTAGACAGGAAGAAAAACGATATAAATGCAAATTGTATTGGCATAACCTGAACATAACTGCCTTAGTACTGACCGCTTTGCTTTGCTAGAAGAAAACTTTCTTCAGCATTAAAATGAAGCACTTAAAAAAAAAAAGGTTGCTGAAAAGCAAGTGGTCATTTCAGCAAATAAAGGGGTTTTACATATTCAAATATTTTATGTCCATAATATACACACTTTCTTGTTATGCATATGGAGTTCAGATCATACAAACAGTGTACAGGTCAAAAACCTCTGCGAATAAAATTGATCAGGTGTGTGAGAAACACACATGCCACATGTACTTAGAAATCTTGTGAAGCAACAAATGTGGCCAAGTACCACACAGAAGGATGTGTTTACATGTGAGAACAGTCAACCAACCCTTTCAGCTCCAATAAAAACAAAGAAACGCATTGGGTTTAAGATCATCAGTAACACAAACTGGTAAAGTGGAAACTTACAACCTGTTATAGATTATGTTTCTTCAGGCCAAGTTCAGGTTTTTTAAAACATGAAGATCATAGAAAGTAATAACGACAATGATCCAAGTATACATATGAGCACATAGTCCAAACAATAAAACACACTTTTGGCTGCTAAGGAAAAACAAATTACAAAATACAGTTAAAGTCCTTGTAAATGCGATGATGAATTCAAAGTTTTACGTTTATTTTAACATACATTTTTAAAGTTACCACAAAACAAATAAAAAATAAATAAGTATGCCAAAATTCATGTGTGGATAGAAAAAAAAGTGCTAATTAGCTCTAGAAGAATTTTAAGAAATGGAGATAATCTGAGGTTTGGTCAACAAATCTGTCTAATCACTTCCATCTTTAACACCCCTTCTCCAACAACTGGCAGCTAAACATGACAAAAAGCACCTCTGTCATTATGGCTTTAAAAGAAACACATATTTTCTGAAGAATACACAATGGGCTGCCTTGTCTACAGAAATGCTGCTTGGTTCACATGAAGTGCAGGCACTTCACTGGATTCTAGGGAAATACCTGACACATTCTTGACATCTGTGCCAGTTTGAAAATGGTGCCAGCCATGTGGCTGAGCTTTTTGTCTCCCCTTCTCTTCCCCCCTCCTTCCTGCCCTGAGCCACAGGAAATTCCCGCGCCTCCAGGAGGGGAAGCGATATTCAGACACACCTCCACGAATAAGCGCATAAAAAGGGGCGTGTCGACATACCGGCTGGCACTCTCTGTTCTGTTCAAACTGCGGCACAGGCACGCCGCGGGCCTTTTGAATTTCCACCCCTGCGACTAGGAGAGCTTGTCATCGGGAGACAGAAACCTCTGCAGTACCCCCACATCCCCGAAGCAGTAAAAGACTCCTTCTGTGAAGCAGGTAGACTCTTCCACTTTGCCCATTACTGGCGGGGGTGGATCTTTTGGTCTAAGTTTACCTGGCACGGAGTGAAGCCAGCTAGCTATAAGCCTCTTAGACCCGGCACAGAGAACGGATGGTGAAAGGGGAACACAAAAACTGGCTCCAGATGCTCAGCGCAGAGCCTTCTGCAAAATGCGTGGAAACCACAAGCATTCCCCTGGAGGACCGGCCATCCCCTGCAGTGCAGAAAGGAAGGGCAGGCCGCTCATTTGCCTTCCGTAACTTCAAGTCTTTTCCAGCCACCGCGACGGAGAAAGGACTACATTTAACGCACAGAGGTTTAATGCGTGGAAACCACAAGCATTCCCCTGGAGGACCGGCCATCCCCTGCAGTGCAGAAAGGAAGGGCAGGCCGCTCATTTGCCTTCCGTAACTTCAAGTCTTTTCCAGCCACCGCGACGGAGAAAGGACTACATTTAACGCACAGAGTTTTACTCAGGAGAAGTTTTCCTGGACTGAAAACTTTCGTGAGGTGACAGACAATTCCCTTCCTCCCCTCCTCCAATGGCGTGGTGACCACATGGTGGGTCTTTTGTTTGTAAGTGGGAGATGTGAGTCTAAATGGGAGATTGTATTGTATTTGTATATGCTTATCTATTTATTTATCAATCTCTCCCTCTATATCTCTCTCCTTTCCAGTCCTGCCTGACTTTTAAAATGATTTTACCTTTAGGGTCTTCACTATTACAGCTCTCCCCCTTTACATTAAGCCTGTGTCTGTTTTTCCTTTGGCGCCCCCTTTACATGAAGCCTGTGTCTGTTTTTCCTTTGCCCAAACAAAGCCATGAATTCAAGCCTTAATGAGCTGCTAAAAGCTCCCTTTCTGTATGGTTTTGCTGGGTTTACATCCCAGTCAAACCCCAGCAGTCGTGGCCTTTTCGGTTCTAACAGCTACGTAGTTTCAACCTGCGACACCATCCTACCATAACAGTAAAGACAGACAAGAAATTTCCTGGAAAAAGAATCTTGGGAATTGTCGCGGTTTGAGAAGGGGGGCATTTT
>NW_010400726.1:4840-5621 GCF_000710305.1 Buceros rhinoceros silvestris | reverse complement strand
CCCCGCTCCGGCTGCTGGGCTGGGCTGGGCCGGCTGCTCCCGGTCGTCGCTTTCCCTTCCCTTTCCCGGCCAGCCTCTCCCCCTCTCCCCGTAGGAGCGCGGTCCTCTGGAGGAAAAGATTTACGCTTTTTTTTTTTAAGGGGAAATGGGGATGGGGCTGCTAATGGGGGTCCCATTCCGATTAACTCGGAAGCCCCGTTCCCGGACCGTGACACCCTTTCCCGGCCAGCCTCTCCCCCTCTCCCCGTAGGAGCGCGGTCCTCTGGAGGAAAAGATTTACGCTTTTTTTTTTTAAGGGGAAATGGGGATGGGGCTGCTAATGGGGGTCCCATTCCGATTAACTCGGAAGCCCCGTTCCCGGACAGTGACAACCTTCTGGACACCCCTTCTGTTGGCACTGGAACCCTTCTGGACAGGAGGACCCCTTCGACTCTCCATTTCTGACCACCCTGGTCCCCCTCTTCAGACACTGGGAACGCCTTCAGAACCTTCCCCCAAACCTCCGGTTTCCTCTTCCCGGGCCACCCCGCGGCCCCACTCTTCCCGGCACTGGAACTACCCCTTCACTAGTCCCTTTCCCAGTGCTCAGAACCCTCCGCTGGTCTGGCAGGACCCCACTAGAGCCTACTTCCGGGACACTTTGGCTCTCCCCACCCACCAGATCCCCCCTTTCCATGACACCAAGACCCCCACACAAGCTCCCCTTCCCAGGAACCAGGACCTCCCTCCCGGACACACCTCGCTCCCCAACACCCCCGAAAGAGTCACATCTCCCCTGAAT
>NW_010400726.1:425-3433 GCF_000710305.1 Buceros rhinoceros silvestris | reverse complement strand
AAGGGCAGCAGCGGCTCCTGCATCTCCCCCAACCACTAAGGCCCTTTCCTGGCTCGGCCCTGAGCATCTCTGCCCCGGCTCAGAGCTGGGTGGCTGCTTTCTGGCAGATCCAGGGCAATGCCGAGCTGCAGCTCGCTGGGTTGATCCTGCCCCTGCTCAGCATCCCACAGCCTTTGTCTCCATCTCCGGGGCCAAGCTGAAATCTGTGGGTGTAGGAGGGAGCATGTGTCATGGCACGAGGGTCCCTGGGGTGCGGGTGCAGGTGACCCCCATCCCTCCCCAAAGCACTCACCGGCTCTGGTTCAGGTGGGAGCCGTTCAGCCAAGTCCAGCCCTTCCCACCAGTGTGGAATGAAAGGCCGATCCAGAAGTAGCGGGAGGGTTTGTGTAGCATGTTGTCGAGGAAATTCTGTATGAGAGGACAAGTGGTGTCACTGATGTCCCAGTGCAGGACACAGCCCCAATGCTGTCCCCCACCCTCCGATGCTGGCAAAAGCACCCCAGGTGCGGTGCTGAGCCAGATTTCTGGAAAAGCCCTTCCTCAGGTGCCACCAGACCCTCGGGGGCAGACATGTCACCCCGTCCCACATCCCTGATGCCATCTGTCCATTCACCAGCTCATCCTGGTCCTGTGGCATCAGCAGCTCGGCTCCCTGGTTCACACAGTCCCCCAGGCTCTTGTGCCATATGTTGATCTCAGTAGCAACCCAGTAGCACTTGTTCCCACGCAGGGTCCAGCCCATGGGGCAGAGCTTGCATCTCTTGTCCTCTGAAAGACAAAGCCGCATTCAGCCACCAAGAAGTCACCCCATCCCTTGCACACCCAACTGATGGGTAATGGGGACAAGTCCTCTTTGCTCCTCAGGAACACCAGGGGATGCTCTGAGCTTCAATTGGGTCTCCAGTCTGGGGATGCTATAACGTTTTTGGAGGGATACATCATGGCTGGGGCTGTTACCTGGTGCCTTTGAGGAGCAGAGCCCTTTCCTCAGCTGCAGGAGGACGTTGTTCTCCAGGCTGCTGTTGCCATCTCCTACATTCCCAGCCCTGGTTTTGCAGCTTCCTGGGTTCTCTGGCTGCCGGTTCCTTTCTTCAGCTCCAGGAGGACGTTGTTCCCCAGGCTGCTGTTGCCATCTCCTACATTCCCCGTCCCATTTTGGCAGCTCCCTGGGGTCTCTGCCTGCCGGTGGAGAACTGCAAGGGAAGGATGGAGCTGGGGGGTGGGACAGGCTCCCCCAAACCTATTGGCACGTGGTCCCAGTAGGGTGCAGGGAAGAGTATGAGAGAGATCCTGACACCAAACGGGTGCACATAGCCCTACAACTCTCTCCTTGTCCTTCCTGTTGTCTCAGCACACTCTCAGCCTTGATCTGAGCATCTCATGGAGGGTTAGAACCACACTTGTGATCCCCACCTCAGAGCAGAGCACCCAAAACCATCTTCTATTGGGGTATGAGGGTCACCACCCCTGAGCTCACCCAACCCCCGTGGAACTGCCTCCAACTCTCTGCACCTTTATGCTGTAACAGGATGTGGCACCTCCACCCCTGCGCAAGATAACACCCGAGCTATGGAGGCATCGAGCTGGAGGCCTGCAGAAGGCCCCGCAGCCTCTGACCACTACGGAAGTGGCCTCTTCTGTGCAGCTCAGTGGGGCCCAATGCAAGAGCGAGGAGCTCTTCACCACCTCCTGACCACCCACTGCTGCCCACAGACACCTGCAGAGCTTAGGAACGGGTTTATTTGGGGATGATCTTGCCAGTACTGGGCACCAAGCAAGTTCAAACCATCATCCTCCAGCTTGCTCCTGGCCCCAGATCCACACTACAAGGTGGACGACAGATCCCTATGAACCCACAGTGGCCCCAGCTCATGGTCAAAAGCTTGGCAGAACTTTCCTCACAGTTCAAATCCACACTCGAGTCCCTTCCCAGCACAAAACCCCCCTTTGGAGGAGAAGGAAGATTCTTCCCCAGACCCATCTGGCATCTGAGTCTCCCTTCCACCCGCGTGTGGAGGTTTGGAGGTGCTGGCATCAGATGACACCAGGAACGTCCCACCAGGCACAAAAGCAGTGTCAGAAGGACTCCGTGTGCCCCTGAGTGTGGCCACAGGGCATCAGTTTCCCCTTCACTGGCAGGGATCCCCTTCCCTGGTTTTTTGGATGGTCCCCACTTTGGATTGTCCTTTGGTTGTCCCTGTGTTGGCAAGAGGAGCTACTCACGCAACCCACCCACGGCTACCACAGCCACGCCAAGGAGAACATTCCCGGTCCAGCTGGCCCAGAGTGCAGTTCGGTGCCACCGAGGACATCCTGATGCTGCAAGAGAAAGAACCGAACACCCCAATGAGTCAGATCTGCAGAGCAAATGTGGGCTATTTTCTCCTCAAAACACCCCTGTGGTGGTGACGCTGGTTACTCAAAAGCTTTCGTCAATGTGTTTCACCGCTGCCACCCTCTGTCCTGATCCTGCTGGCACTGGGGCAAAGTTGGTTGTGAGAAGTTTGTGTTGGATCTATCCAGATGTCCAAGATGTCAAGAATCAGGAATTTCCTGGATAATCCGGTAGAAACCTCCAGCTAAACAGCCCCATTTCGCCCAGTGCCTCCTCCGAAGTTCTCCAGACCCTCCTCCATGTTCTCCAGTTCCTTCTCTGGACATTCCCCAGCCCCTCAATTCTTCTTGCAGCGAGGGGCCAAAACTGAAGAAGCAGGAATTTCCTGGATAATCCGGTAGAAACCTCCAGCTAAACAGCCCCATTTCGCCCAGTGCCTCCTCCGAAGTTCTCCAGACCCTCCTCCATGTTCTCCAGTTCCTTCTCTGGACATTCCCCAGCCCCTCAATTCTTCTTGCAGCGAGGGGCCAAAACTGAACGCAGCATGTGAGGTGCAGTCTCACCAGTGCCAGGGGACAGTCCCTGCCCTGGTCATGCTGGCCACACCAGGGCTGGTACGAGCCAGGATGCCATGGGCCTTCTCAGCCCTCAGGTCCTTTTCCCCAAGAACTTT
>NW_010400726.1:0-200 GCF_000710305.1 Buceros rhinoceros silvestris | reverse complement strand
AGCATCCCAGGTTTCCTACAAGCAGCTGAATTCAGGCAGGTTTGGAGGGGCTGGGTGTGTGTGTGAGGCTTCTTCTTCCATCATGGTGGGACAGGAACGGTCCCTTCAGGTGGATTTTAAGAACTAGCCCCTGAAAAAGGACTTGGTGGGGTGGCCAAGTCCAGCCTCTGAAGCTCCCGAGGTTCAGGTTTTAGTGTTCA
>NW_010400725.1:83954-90368 GCF_000710305.1 Buceros rhinoceros silvestris | reverse complement strand
CAGGGTGCCCGGGCTTCGTGTGCAGCCGGGGCTGGGGAGCGAGGCCGGTACAGCTGCACCGCTGGTGCCCCTCCCCGCCCCTGGGGCGGCAGGACGGGAGCCCCCAAGCGCAGGGATGGTGCTAAACCTGTTCCCGGTCACTCCGGCACCCTGGGAGACTTTCTTCTAGCCGGACACGGCGTCAGTGGGATTTGGGCCCCGAGTGTTTCACGAAAGCCTAGCAAGCATCTGCTTTGGTTGTAAGAGGGGACCCCCTAGAGGACTCTGGCTCCCTAGCCACCGTGGGGGTGGTTCTTTCCTGGGAAGACATTTTGGCAGCTGCTTTTCCACCATAAAACTTGCTAATAAAGAGATCAGAGCGGCTCAATAAATTCGTGTTTCCTCACACCTAACAGTGCTTCCTGCACTCTGTTTCCAGGACATTCTTAAGCATTTTTTCTTGTGGTACAGTCAGAAGCTCGCTTTTGAAAAAGGGAGGAACAAGAACAGTGCCCCAAAACTGCACTAGCTGCAAAGAGAAGGTACCAGCGCCTCAGCAAGACCTCGGTGGGGGAGGGGGGCACATAAAAGCATCTCTGGATGGCCCACGTGTGTAGCACTAGGATGTTAAGCACTGACAGATGGGGCAAGTGGACAGAGAGGGGCAGGTCATAAACGTGGATGGGGCAGGAAGATTTTATAAAGTTCTTTCCAATAAAGGTGGTGGTCAGGCACTGGAAGAGATGTCCAAGGTTGCTGTGGTGTGTCTTGGAGACTTTCAGAAGTTCAGCTGGCCTTGACCTTGAGCAACCTGATCTAATTGTGAAGCTTTGAGCAGGAGACTGGACTAAGCAAGCTCCACCGATCCTTTCCAACCTAATGTTTCCAACGACCCGAGGATTCAGGAAAAAAGCAGTATCGGCGGCAAGAAGTGAATCAGAGGGAGAGCCCTCTAAGAGTGTCGAAGGAGCAGCAGGGTCCCAGCAGTAGGCATTTTTTGTTTGGTGGGAGCCACAGTAGCGTACTGCCTGGAAGTCCTGCTCTGACTCATCCCAGGACATATTTCTGCACGGCAGGGCAGAAAAGGAGAAGTGACTGCTGAGCACCCAACGGGGGGAGGGGAGCTGGCCCCATGGAAGCTCAGAACAGGGAATTTTAGTCTTACTCATCATATTATTTTTATATTTGGGTTTTCATATGTAAACCTCAGTGTTTCTGTCTGTGTGCACCACGAGTTTGTCCCCTAGGCTCAGTGACTCCTTTTGCCTGCCTCCATGCACAGACGCGCCTCTTCCAGGTGGGAGCTCAGTCTGACCCCCTGCAATTCACAAGTGTTTGTAAGGAATAAGGGAACTGCCTGGTGAGAGCTATTTAACCGGGGCAGATTTCAGCGTCATGCTGGAGAAAGAAGAAAAGAGATGGGCCTGGTCTGGGAAAGACACAGCCAGAGAGCCGGTTAGGGCAGATGAGTGAAACGTGGCAGATGAGCCATAGAGGATGTACAGAACTTAGAACTGCGACTCACCCTGAAAAGGTGCTCTACCTATTCTTAACAAATGTAATAGAGAAAAGGAAGGGAAATCTACATTATGGTGAACAATGGATAGTGCTAGAAGGTCTGACAGCATCTAGACCTCTAGCAGAAAACCAGCACGGGCTTGTTCTAGGCTGAGGTTTCAGACCTAAATGATGAGGCCACAATATGGCCCTGCCAAGCTGGGTACCGGTACGTGTTTGATACACGGTCTTTGTCTGGTATCTAAAGGTAGTTAATCCTGGGTTCTGACCATGAGGGAGGGGTTTCTTGTGTTTTTTGGTGCTCAGTAATGAACTTCTTGGTTGCCACAAGATGCCCTAACACATCTTCGTGTCTTCAGGGTAGAGGCCAAACAATGGATCCTGCTCTTCAGCTGACAGAGGACAGGCTGCAGTTCACTATGGATGTTTTGATATCGGTGCTGCAGACATACAAATACTTCACAACCAACATTCACACTTCCATCCTCTGCAGGAGTGATATCTACATCCCTCCCTACTGAGGTCCATATCCTGAATGCTAGCACCAAGATTCACACTCTCAGCTACTGTGAGTAGTGAGACCTGTGCCATCACTCACCCTGAGTGCTACAAGCTCCAGACCGTACAGTGATACATATCCTCTACGTGGAGGAGCCATCATTTGGCAGAGTTGCAATATCAGTGTTCATACGCCGAGGCATGGTGTGCAGAAAGGCCTCTGTAATAAAGGGGTTCTTGGAGTGCAAAAGGACCTCCAGGGCAGTAATACTGCAATTCAAAGCAATGCCCACCTCAAGCCACCAGAGACAGAATTAAATTCTCCAGCTTCTTCAATGGAGGATGATCCATTATTAGCATTCAACACTCAGATTCCAAGTCCAGGGGTTACAGCCTAGCCCAGTGCTCTTCTGATGAGGAAGAACACAACGGTGTATAGGGTATAGGTCAGTGGCTTACAGTCTCCTTCCAGACTCTTGATGAATCCACGCAGTCTCCATTTGGGTGAAATACAAAACAAGTACAAAAAGTACAAAAACTGGTACAAACAGTCCTGCAAGAACACCAAGAAGAACATCTCCTGTTACATTTCAACCTGACATGCTGCATTATGGAATACGTTCTCAGAGACGGAAAAAACCTGTGAAATCAGGGTTTTTCCATTTCTGTTTGTCTAAGGTGACAGAAGTTGTATAAAGCTGGCACTAAAAAGGTGCTACTGATAGCAAAGTTCATCTGAGGTACTTCAAAGTAGGTGGGGAAGCCCTTTTTTTTTTCTTTTCTGGTTGGCAAAGAAGCCCAGGACTGAGGCAATAGCAGGAGTGCCACAGGCACTGAACCTGAGTGGAGGGCATTATGATGGAGGACAATTCAGAACAAGAACAGCAAAGAGAATTGCCACTGAAGATCAATTAGCAGTCACTGTTACCAGTAATCTCAGAAACGCAGTCTTGGTTAAACAAGACAGTTCACGTACAACATCCAGGATGAGTAATGCACTACACAGCAATGGTTTCCTAGTGCTATGACCAGACCAATGATGAAAAGGTGCTGACAGAAGTAAATTTAGCAGAGACATCAAGAGGAGTGATTAGAAGAAGGAAACAAGCAGCCTGGGGCAAGAAAGGTTGTGTAGAGACCAAGTCAAAGCGAGTCTTAGGAGGAGGAAATTGGGATGCAGGCGCAGCACCTCAAAGCTGAGGTCTAGAACACTGATCTCAGGGTAGTTGGATATGGACAGTATCAGATTCAGTAAGCGACGGAGAAAAGAGCTGAGAAAAGTTATGAGATACAGTACTGTCAAATACTTTTTTGCTGGCAACTTCATACTAAGTGCTTCATATTTTATCTTTTCTTTTGTGTTCTCAGTAGCCAAACCCTCAGCATACTGAGAGCTGCTGTGGAATCTCAGCTTCTCTTTCTTTCAGAAGTTTTTTATCAGGCCCCTCAAAAAATTTGGAAACGTGAAATTGACAAAATTGGAAAACCTGAACACAAAAAGGAGAGAACTTTAAGTTAATATTGCAAGGATCTAAACATGTTTTAACCAATCATGACATTTTTAGGTTCACCCTGTATTTTTGAGCTTCACAGATTTTGTACTGCTGGAAAGGGGGTATGCTCTGGACAGTGCACGGTGTGTTTTTGCCAGCATGGGCATTTAATTACACTGAGCAAACGCATCTGCTGGTCGGCAGAGCCAGTGGCCCTGTAAAGATCACAGATCTGAGTTTGCAAGCTTATCTACCACCCTCACTTCTTGCTCTTGCCACAGATCTCTTCTCAGCAGTCTGGGGCTTTGCTCCCCTAATGCTGGACTTATCCCACACAGCTGCCCACCCCTGATAACACAGCTGAGGAGCCCAGAGGAAGTTGTACAAGATGGTTTTGTCAACACTCCTTCCCACACAGACCATCTCCCGTCTCCTTCGTTACTGTAAATTGACATCAGAGCTGCTGAATCATGATGTCGGAGTCACAAAGATGTTATTT
Organism: Buceros rhinoceros silvestris; assembly: GCF_000710305.1. Classification (NCBI taxonomy): domain Eukaryota; kingdom Metazoa; phylum Chordata; class Aves; order Bucerotiformes; family Bucerotidae; genus Buceros; species Buceros rhinoceros. The sequence goes on along the minus strand of NW_010400725.1, from coordinate 86,381 downwards.
ATGCTCTAGAAACAAGGCCCCCTCCCTCTCATTGTTTCCTGCCTGTGTCAAAATGGTTTTTGTCCCAGCTCCTCCTGCACTGGCACCTCACGTGAAGCAGGCTGAGTTCTCCTCATTTCGACTAGGATGGAATACATGTACAGACACCACCAAGACTTGGTTCTGGCCTGCTAGGAGACAGCCTTGTTGTGCAGACACTGTCCGGACACTTCACCATGAAAACCCACTTGGAACCAGTTTCTGAGATATTTGCCTACAAGGTCAGACCCCCAAGGGAATTTTTCAAATGATACATTGCACATTTGAAAAGTTGGCCTCCCACACAGGGGACTTGTTTGCACTGCAAAAGTATTTTGTTAGGGTGCGTAGTTACAGCAGACTTTATTCCTAAGCCTGCAGATGGAGCCGAACTACAGCTTGCCTTTTCAGCACCACAACCGGATTCCCAACAAACCAGAGGGTTGAGGAAAAGAACATGAGGCGGTACTGGAAAAGGATGCATGGAATGGAACGACTTGGAAAGCATTAGACACTGTAGAAAGACATGAGAACGACACAGAAAAGAAGAAGAAAGAGGCAGGGGGAGCCATGGTTATAGTCAGGGAGACGCTGATGCCCAGAGACAGGAAGTTACAGAGAAATGGAATATTAAAAATGCACAGAGAACGAGGGTAAGTTATGCCAAAGAAGGAGCCTGGTATGCCTGGCAAAACAGAAGGAAAACCATGCAAAAAATCTTCATAATGATCAAAATTTTCTATGTATAAAGTCATAACCACTTTAAAATGTTATATGAATATGAATGCTTTTTGAAGCCGTATTTTCATAGCCTGGTGAGATTTCACTTTCCTACTTTAATACATAGACTCCATATAGATTTGCTAAAATATTCAGGGGAAACTTCCAGACTTTGACTGTCTAAACAAATTTATCAGGAAAAGATACCTATAGATCTCTTGCAGAAATTAAATTTAAAACTGTTACATCAGTCAGAAGAATCTAGGAGAATTCACAAACTAAACCAAAATCGTAATTTCTTTCTCTGGGGTACTGTTTCTCTGCTGTTCTCTTCCAAATTCCTATTTTACTATTAGCTAACAAACAAAGCTGTACTCAAAAAGAAAACATGGAAAAGCAATAAAGATTTCAGTTCTTCATTTACTGACAGTCTTCCCCACCAACGATGACTCACGCTAAGATTATAAAAATACATAATAAATTCAAAATAACAAACTACCCTGGAATTATGAAATACTGCAGCAACACATTACACAGTTGTCATTGTTGCTATTTTAGCAATAGGTGAGAACAACATTGGATGGAATGATCCACCTACAAGAAAAATCTTGTAACCCAAGTTGAAAACAGATGCAATAAGCGAATGACAGAACCTATGGAAGAAATTACTGGAGAGAAAACAAACTGAAAAAAGTACAGCTAGTGACTTACATTAACTGTGTGACTTAGGTCCTGTGAAAAACTTTTTCTAGCAGCAAATTAAATCATCTCCCTCACTCAGTTCAACTATCATTGTTTGGCTGATAGCACACTAAAACACACTACAAAACCAGAAGCACTGAGACAGCCATTACTAAGAGTTAGTTAAAACCAGACCTCACAGCTCTGCATAAACCTCCCTGTCTGTGCTTTATGGATCTCACAGTTTCAAACACACCCATCCCGGTTCTGCCTACACGAAGGCGTACAGAACTGCTGTGGTGCCAGAGGCTGCTGGACTAGCCACCCCTGGGAAGCGCTAGCGTACGCTCAGCAAAGAGGACACCACTCCTGGCACCCTGTTTCCACTCACTGTAGGGCAGATTTGAGTGTGTGATTTATGCCCCACAACTGATAAAGGGTGAGCGAGAGCAGTGACAGCCGGGACTAAATCCTTCCCTGTTTTGGTTTGTTGTTTTTTTTTTTTCCTAGACCTGTATGGATTTTTAAGCTCTGCAGCAGTTTCAGCTGACTTTTCTTTGTGGTAGTAGCATTTAGTGTTTATATTGCTTTGTTTTCTTTTCTTTTCTTTTTTTAATCAATGGATCCCAAAACATTTTACTCTTCTTTAGCCACAGCATTCTACTTCACATACGTCACTGAACTTTTCAGTCCATCGTCATTGTCCCCCCCAATGCCTTCCCCCGCCCCCCAGGAAAAGAAAGGCATAGAGGGTGCAGGGGGCTGGCTAATGAGTCAAGGAGCCAGGAAATTACCCCAATATCCTAGATTACAAGCCAGACCCCAAACAGTGGATCACACTCTCCTATGCTAGCATACGCAAATCCTTTTTCTTCCATGAAATCTACCTTTGCACAAAATCAGTTTGGAGATTACAGGTAAATAAAGTGATATTTTTGCAACTATTTGACAACCAAGAGAACACCAAATGCAGTAGGATGAGATCTCAAGAGAGGTGGTCAGGGAAAG
>NW_010400725.1:80602-83854 GCF_000710305.1 Buceros rhinoceros silvestris | reverse complement strand
GGGAAAGAGCACAGCAAACAGAGAGGTAAAGGCAAAGGAAAATTCTGGGGGTTTGGAGGGTGATATGATTGGAAGTGGATTAGTCACTTTTCATGTTGGGGAGCAGCTATTTATAGGTCTTTCTTTTCCACATGATTTGCTGTGGGACCTCATGGTTTTCTATGTTTGCCAAGATGGGCAAGATGATAGCCTGGTCTGAAGAGCCAGACTTATTTTGCCAGCGCAATTAGTAGTTTTCCAGCTGCGGCTTTTCAAAAAACTTCCATTGAGAATCTTTAGCAGTTTGTAATAGGTTAAAATAAAAGGTTTTAAGTTCGGACACTGAAAGGCCATGAAATTTATCCAGTTACATATGGAACATTTATTTGTTTGGTTGATTTTTTTCTCAGAATTAATTTGAAATTGGTCAGATGACCAGCAGGAAATCAGGATGACTCAAATACAGACTTGTCGCCAAGTCTCTAAAATTTGAATTTGTGTTTATCAACTGTTTAATGCTCTCCATTCCTAAGGGACCAAGAGGATAAGCACATCATCTGCAAAGCAAAATGATGATACTTGAGGCCTGACGGGAGATGTGCATTTTGGCCTAGAGGCATGTACAGTCTCGCCTGCTATTTATTTCCTCTAACATTTAAGACACTCATCCATCACTCAACAAACTGGCTGCAAAATAGCCGTTCCTAGTCGTTACATGCCTGTCTTAGGGTGGGCTTTGTCATGTAATTGGACCTGCGGTGGAGCAAGAAAGGAACAGTCGTTGTTTACACAGATAACACAGATGATCTAGAGCATAACGGTGGTTTGACAGGTCTTTCAGATGCAGGGGATAGGCCCGTTTCTGCTGCTAATTCAAGTTAGAAAAGGTGAGGCAAAGGCTGAAGTGTGAGAGGGCTTTTTCCCTGAGAGGTTAAGTAGCACAAAATCTCGCAGTCACCCACATCTTGTCAAGAAGGAGCTGCTTTTTGAAAGTCTGCTAAAAGGGGGCTGGGCCTGCTAATGGGCGAGGAGATGGTCTCAATGCACTAATGGTTCTTTCCATCCAAATTTCCTGTGTGTGTCACAGCTGCTGGTCTGTGCAGCTGTCTCTGGTTTGTTGTTTTTTTTTGCCTACCCCATCTCATGTCTATAAACGGCTTATCATTTTTTGTTGCAGATCAGGGAGATGGAGAGTAAGAAATACTATTTTGATTTCTGCCACATATAGATCATGACACCCCCATCAATCAAATATCTGTCCTGTTTGTTAGTAATTAAATAGTAAATAACAATACCTTCTTACTCAGACAGACTTTTACCCTTGGACTTTAGATTCTCCTTCGTTTTCTTTTTGTTCTCCAGGCACATATGCTCAGGGAATGAACTCCTGCCAAAGGCTTTAGAAGGACTCTCCCCTTGAGAACTCCAGCACCACTCTTCCCCCTGTAGAGATGATTTACAGGAAAGGCGTAAAAGAGCACAATGAGTTTCCCTACTTATTCATGGGGTTCAACAAATGGGGTGATGTGACCTTTTAGTGATGGAACCTTATGGGAGCTGCCACCAGCTGGGTACAATGCATGTGTCCCCCGGGGACAGGGGGGCACTGGTTTTAGTCATGGGCATCTTCCTGCAGGCTGAAGCAGGTGCTATCAGCCTCTGAATCCTTCAGCTCTCGCTCATTTCATTCATCAGTTGTTAGCCAAATTCATTTCTCATCACCTAGAGGTGAAGATAGCAGCCTGAGACAAAAAGAAATGACTGATGAAAAGCCCATCCTGACCACTCCGTGCTGTGGCAGATTGGCACTGGTTTGTGAGAGCCTCACTCCGTAACTGTTAGTCCTCATGCTGCCCACCCATCCTGTGTTCATGTCATCCTCCTTTTCCCTTTCCATTCTTTGGGCATATAGACCTCAGCTGCTGAGTGTTGCTTCAGTGTAAAATAACACGTGGTGCTTGTGGTGTGGGAAGGAAGCTGGCTGTGAGAGATAAAAGTTGAGGTTAAGAGCAGACCGACTGTTATGCTCCTGGGGCTTTGCTGCTCTTTGTATAACCTTGCTGTGGCTGAGTGATACAAATCAGCACTACCTTTTCTGATAAAATCCATCGACCAGAGGCAAGCAGCAGCCACACCTCCACAGCTTACTGTAGTTTATTACAGTCCTGGTGTTCCAAAGGGTTGGGATAGGTCAAAGGTTAGTTCTCCATCGTATTACTGAAAGAGAGCAACAAGTTTGGCTGGGACTCAGAGACACAAGAAAGAAACTGAAGAAAAAAGTGTATCAGAGCTGCTGCAAGAAACAAAAGCCTTTGGGGAAATTCCAAGATTGCCAAAGAAAAGAACAGACACTGACAATGTTTGTACAAACCCACCATCTTCTCCTTCCTTCCCACAAGGAGCAGTGCAACTCACTTTGAAAGAGAAAGAAAGAATCAAGAGAACAAGAAGCATTTCACCCCGCTGTCCCACTGTGCAAAGCCCCACTGGCCTACTGCACCCGAAACAGCAGCCAGGCAGAAATGCAAAACCAGTTCATTTGTCAGCTACAGAGAGAGCGCGCAGTGTTTGCATGAGTGGGGAAGAGAGAGAGTCAAGCTTATGACCAAGAGGAAAAAATGCAGAGTAGAAGTGTACTGGTTGCTTTATCTCGTCACCTCCCCCCCAGCTCCTTCATGCAAGACTTACTTACATTATTTTTCTTCCCAGGAAATGCAAATCCTAAATGGAGCCCAGCTTCATTGCACGTAGAAGAACGAGACTGATGGTTTTGAAGGCTAGAGACTGAAACTAATGGTTCTGGAAAACACTGCACCGAAATCAATATTTAGCTCTTTAGTGTAAAATGGTAATTAAAAATAAGACAGAAAGCATTGAAAAACTGGAGATCTGAGCTGATCTTCTCAAAGTGGTCCTTAACCCATTTTAAGGAAAATGTTCTACCTGATCTTCGGAAGTTTTATGCAGTTAGGAAAGTTCATACACTCCTGAGGGCTACAGAATAAGCACGTGTGGATTTACCAGGCGGGTCTACAGCAGCCCCCCCCCCTTTGCATTGTCCAGAGCAGAACAAACATTGTCCTTGGACAACCTTGTCCAACCATTCCACTACCTGGTTGAGACTCAAGCTGTCTGCTCAAAGGGAGTAAGTACTGTAAGCATCTGCATAACTGAAACCTGGGACAAGAATAATGTTAAATAAAGCTAAAATTGCTTAAAAAAAATTACAAAGAAGAGAAACAAAAATCTGCTCTTTCTCTGAGGTGAACTCTT
>NW_010400725.1:77344-80494 GCF_000710305.1 Buceros rhinoceros silvestris | reverse complement strand
CATAGCTCTAGTTCTGTCACATTATTCTAACATAAGGAAGTTACTCCCCCTGAGAAAATTTGGTGGAACCAGAATGGAATTGGCATGTAGAAACCCTCTGTCACTCAAAGTACACAGTTTGCACAGTTAAATACTGGTTTGATTAAAGAAAAGCTACAGCATTTGCTTAAGCAATAAATCAAGCTAACGGTGCTTTTTCCCTTAAGCTCTGATTTCCTCGAGAAAAGCTGAAAGTATTTTTCTGCAGTAGTATAGCTTCAGAAGTACTACTGATCCTATAAAATACTTTTAGATTGTGTAGATTTATATCCAGCTCTGAAGAGGATTAGTTAGGTATTGGTAAAATATCTAGTCGTCTACATGTCCCAACAACTGCAGCTGAAATCGGGGCTCAGGGGCTACGAAAATCAAGTTTAAAGTGTGCAAGAGGAGAACAAACTGTTTTCCTTTCACACTGTAGAAACTGCAAACAGAAGCAGAGCTTGAATTAAAGAAAATTATGCTTCTATTAACGGAAAAAACCTATGTTGACCTAAGGTTGAATTGAGAAATTGACAAACTAAAATATACGTTATTCTGAAAGTGATGAAACTGTGTTTTGAGCTTTCAGCCTTCCTTTCGTTCTTCTTTCTCCATTGCTCCAATTTGTTTTCAGACTGTCAAGTGTTGTCAACTAATACAAATAACCAAACTACAAAATAAGCAAATAAATCTGAATCATAATTCACAAAATCAGTTCTAAAGACTGCTAGCTGAGCAAAAATAGGTTCTGAGGGGTTAAGAGAAGCTGCAGATTGCTGATAATACAGAGTAGATACAGAACAACCAGAGTCATTACCTTGCCAGTGAATTTAAGGGAACAAATGAAGGGACAGAGTGAAGAGTGAAGAATAATTTTCAAATTAAAAAAACCCAATCAAAACAGATGGTTTAGAAGTAAGAAATGTGTGTTGCAGCATAGCCATTGGTGAAACGATGCCTTCTCTTGCTCTCAGTGAATGCTATAAAGCTATGCACTTACAGTTCTTCCTTACCCGAGGCCTTCTGTGATCTCGGTAACAACCACCGAAAGGCAAACAAGAGGAGCCAGCCCAGAGACTGCCCAGGCAGGGTCACAGGCAGGAGGGATACCGTCAGCTTGGCATTTTGAAAAAATAATTGACTGAAATGTAATCAAACGTAACTAACTTAGCCCTCTTTGTCAAAACTCTGATCACGTCCACCTTTAAAGACTGCTTTCGGTTTTCCATTTTCCAGTCCGCGCCCCCACGGCAGAGTTTAATACAAGTTATGCCTCAGTTCACAGAGGGTGATTTTTCTGTCTTTAAGGGCCATTTTTTACCTAATTGACTTGCAAAGGGCAATGTCAAATTCAACCAACCAGCACTTTCTTCACCGAGAGGCACAGAAGAAGTCTGTCTGCCTACAAGAATCTCTTGTCTTCCTATGCACTTAAAAGTCACTGGTCCTGAACACTTTCTGAGTTCATTTGCATAAAGGGCACCCCTTTCCTTCTGATTCTTGCCTCACACATTAGATTATTTTCATACCGCATATTAGGCCACTAATAAGGTACAAATTTCAGAGAGCATGATCTAGTCTAACAAGCACACGACGTTTAAGAGGACTGAAACCCCCTGGTTTCCCTGATCATCCTCACTGGCTCTGTGTTTTAGTGGAATGAAAATTAGTGATAATGTGTGATTTTTCCACTGAAGCAGTTAATAATACTCACTTTGGATAGGCCATAGGGAAAAAAATCAGTCCCAATAAATCTTAAGCTAGAAATAGGTTGAGATGAATTCTCAGACCTCTAGAAAACACCTGGTGAGTTGTAGTCAAAGTTGAATAAAGTAAATGAGGAAGAACTCATGGAATAATTTGTTTCTGGATGCTTGGTTTCCACAACGGATTTTGACAGTAATGTCATGATAAGGATCTCTTCCTTGCTCAGGACAGGCTAATTTTCACGTTTACATGGCCAGGAGATTGAGTTCCAGAAGACTGATCTTGAGTACATGCACAATATTCCCAAAGAGACAGAATTCAACACAGACCTCAGATTTAAGTGCGCTAGTCATTTTTTTGTGGGGGTGGATGCAGAGTGGCAAGACGTGTCTTGGAGTTTAAGGACATGCTGATTTGTCGAAAAAGAAAAAAAAAGAATCCATTAAACCCTCCATGAAAAATCTGTGACAAGTGTGTTAACTGGGACGTTCTACTGGAAACAAACAGGACCAGTCATGTATTTTGCCTAGTCTGCCACCAAGGGAAAAGGATAACTGCATCGTAGTTTTCAGAAGAAAAGTAATGAACAGTGCAGTATGCTGTGCAGCAGAGTTCATAATTTTATTAATATTTTTAGACCTTTGAAAATAACCAATAGACAGAATAACCAGCAGCAAGAAAGAGATGTTAGATCAAAACGAAGAGAATATGGATGTGTTCATAATGGAACTAGTCATTTTGCTCATCTCTGTGCACACATGAAATGAAAACGAATTTCATGCCAGGAAAAAAACACAGTTATGAGCTTTCAAAAATTCCGAAGTATGTCCTGTTCGGGGAGTTAACATAATGAGGGGAGATACAAGACGAACTGAAGCTGCCTGCTGAATGACGGTGCAAAACATGAGTCTGTGTAGAGCGAGTTACTGCAAAAGGAAGTGTTACCAAGTTTTCATCTCAGATTAAACATTGTCAAAAGTAAGCTGTGCTGAAAGTGTTATAAACTCCACTCTAAAGTGGTCCAGAGAACAGAAATCTGGATGATCAAAGACTCTCCAGCAGGCAAAATATTCAACTGAATTGTGGTAGAACTGCATTTCCCTTTGCCATAGAGTAAGATCAGCTGAACTGTGACAGAGGAAGAAGGCACTTAGGAGCCACTGCTGAGAGTCCAAGAGGTGAAGCCTCTATCCACTCCGCTAAGCAGGGTACTTGTCTGCAAGCCACTTAAAGATTCCACATACAGCTTTGCTGCTTTACCAAAACCAAGCCAACCTCCTAGGGACATCAGCTAATGTTCTGATGGCCTTGTCTTCAAATTTACATCTACCTTCTGTGCAGGACTTCCGACCACTTGCAATATATTCTTAATATTCTCCACCTTCTAGTAATGCTGAAGACCAGATTTCAGGAATCTGACCG
>NW_010400725.1:64046-77260 GCF_000710305.1 Buceros rhinoceros silvestris | reverse complement strand
TCTCAGTTTAGTTTGAGTTGTGGGAATAATTGACTTTCACTGACTCAATCAAAAAAAGAAAAAAAAGAAAAAAAGGAAAAAGAAAGCTGGGAATTAATTTTCACTCTAAATAATTTGTACAATTATCTTACAAAAATGGAAATTTCTGAAGATTGACTTATGAGCTGAATGACGCGTTTGTTTCAAATGAAATTACCTTCTTTTTCATTTCAATTTTTCTAAAATTTTGAAAGAAGAAAAGAATTCCAGCTTCAACTGTTAACAACACAATTCAGAGAACTTAACAAGAATTTACAAATAGTTTGGTTTCCAGGATCAGATTCTCAAATCTGATCTCTAGATCTACTCTCGATATCTAACATCGTCTTCCATTTATGATTCTCTCCTGCCGCCTTATTATTCCACTTCTTTAGCAGCAGCTTCTCTATTTCACAAATCCTGCTTTTTTAATTTAAAAGCCCCTACTAAAATTTTTCTTGCTCATCATCCAGCATATACACTTGCATTTTTTTCGCCCTTTGATTTTGCAGAATTAATTTCCAAGATGTCTTTCCTATCCAAACACAACAAAAACCCTTCTCAAATTTCAATTTTTTTTTGCATGTGGTATCACTCTTGTCTCTTTTGCTGGAGTGGGACATTGTGCTCTTATCTTTCAGCCATCCCTAGTTCTATTCCATGTCCCAAAGCACCCCCAACTACTCAGAGCAGTTCATTGTGCTCCTCCTTTTATATGCAGAAGGCACCCCTATCCTCTCAAATATTATGGGATGGTCCTTTCTCTGCAACCATGAGTGAGAAATATTTTTTCTTGTTTAATATGAAAAACATCCAAATCACAAGATACACATACAAATCTCCACCCTAAAAACACCCATTTCTTCCATGTTGCCAAGGAAATGAGTACACAGTTAATCATGATGAACCAAACACAGTCCTCTCCACCTTCTCCATTTCCTTTTTTCAGTCTGTCAGCCCTCCAGGCGAGAAGCTTCTTACTGTGCTTTAGGGATAAAACAAGATGATTAAGAAAAGGTCTTCCCATTCTGAGCAAGAGCATCCTGCTGCAGGGGCTCGAGCTGCAGGGGCTGAGAAACACAGGACGTGTTGGTGACTGCGTTCGGCTATAGGCCTGAGAAACTGAAGCCGGGAACTGCAGAGGCACCCGAAGGTCAGCAGATTTCCCATCTCCTCCTCCGTACCCTGCAGTGTTCTGTTAGCGTTTTGCAATAAGCCTGGCAGCGCAGTGCTGGGTGGGTGTAAGAGCACCGCTTCCTGTGGTGGCCCTTGTGCTTCCTGTTTTCTCATGGCTGATGGAGACGGGCTGGTGGGGCTGCTGATTTTGAAACAGGGGCAGCTGCATGAGTGTCTTGTGAGAGCTCAGAATGAATCACCACCCATCCGTACAGAAAAATCCCGCATCTTTCCAGAGTTGGAACTCTGACTCTGGTGATGTGGGGCTACCTGCTCGTGCACTGAGAAGAGGGTGAGGAATGCCCAGAACGCCAGCCAGTCAAAAATCAAGAGCCAGACCCCAACAGATCATGAGATTAGGTCAAAAATCATACAACTTTTGAAAAAGGTTTTTTCGGTTCACTTACTTTCCTTTCTTTGAGATACACCCCATTCTCTGCAATAAGAGCAAGAAATATTGTAATATGAAAAACACAAAGTATCTTGAGACTTTTAATGAAACCACAAGCCAGTAGCGGTAGGTGGACAAGAAGGTTACTGAAACACAGAACTCCTTTTACACAGACTCTTGACCAATAAACGTTCAAACCACTGAGGAGTTCGAGTATACACTAAATTCAGTGTTTGGTAAAAGAAGGGAACTTTTTGGTAAAAGACAGGAAAGGAAGGGAAAAGAAAATGACAAGAAGAATCCTCCCATGTAGGGTAAAAGATGCAGAACACATCTATCCTCTTACAACTCTACGTGGCTATCATTATTAAAATGTTCAGACCAAGGTGAGACATTCTCCATACCTATTTACAAATAACTACAATATAGCCAGGATTACAGAAGATGTTTCCGTGAGCAGGACACTCTCAAAATTGAAATGAATATCTGAAGCACCTGCTTGCAAGAACAAAAAAAACCCAAACAAAAAAAGCAGTTAAATTCGTACTGTACTTTGAGCACCAGACTCACATCAGCCCCTAAATTGTCTAGAAATTTGAGGCTAACACCTGTTAGCTAACATATGCTAATAAATATGCTTGAGAAATCTTGCATAAACAAGGCAGTGTGCATCTCACCATGCACTAAGCTCACTGAATTAATCATTAGGCTTTCCTCTGTGCTCTAAGTTATCCATCACAGAAACAGACGTTTTTGGCAAGCTAACAGCACTTCTTTTAAACCAGTTTCATTTCAAATCCAAGCTGCCCAGCCTGTTCCAGATAGTTTCACGATTAAAACCTTAATTCACTGCTGTTATCTTGAGTGCCATGCCCAAAAGTAGGCCAGGTCTACCTTTTGGAAACAAGATCTACACAAAACTGAGACAGTGAGAAAACAAGAGCCCACAAAATCTCTCTTAGGGTTGAAAGAAGCAGTGGTAAAAGGGAGGGCTGGTGGGATGCTGCTGGGGAGATACGCGTGGTCACTCCTGACATTTGGAGCCAAGCCCGAGAGGAACAGAGACTCCTATTTAAACCAAATAGCTCTGTTACTCCTTGATCTGGTTGGAAGTCTCATGCCTCAAAGTGGTCCTATGTTCAATCCAACTGACTGTCAAATGCTTACATTGTGCTGGATGCATTTAACACACACACTAGAGAAGGCTTCTATATTCCATCACCTGCATGCTAACACCTCCGCTTTTAACCATCTATTTGAACCACCCGCTACATTATCTAAAATACTCCCAAATAGTTGTGCATATTTTTCCACTTCCTGGACCTTCACACCCACCTACTCTTGCCTGGTCCCCCATAATCTTAATCTGTGTTTTGCATTAATATTCAGTATAGATGAATGTCTCTTTGCTTTCTGAATTCTTGTCATGGGTCTGCCCTGAGTTTCCACAGAGAAGTGAATACGAAAGAGCTTGAGTTCCTCTCCCTATGCTGCATTTGTTTCACTTTCTCCTCTTTTCACTCACTGATTGAATCTGAAGCTCTCTGAGCTCTGTTATACTGAGTGTAGGGTTCCTGAGTTCCCATTTCATAGGATGAAGACACTGGCACTGATGGAGGATGCAAGAAATGAGGACACGCCATTAGATACCTTCCCGATCTGGCATAGTACCAGAGCTGTACCTTCAGGTGTCCATTTCTTTATTCACATTCTTTTCCAAAAATCTCATCAAGCTTATCCACATCAAGACTGTGGTATCTACACAGGGTTTTGCATATAAAATACTCGAATAAGAAAGGACACATCCTAGTTTCCTTACCCTATGTACTGAGCAAAACTCTTCTGAGAATCAGTCTACAGTGCATTAAGTTATTTATTTTTCCTTCCTCGCTTTAAAAGCAGAGTGACTGCAGTCCCCAAACACACACATCTTTGCCGGTCTGGCATGCAGCTCACTTTGCAGCAGTGTGTAGCTAACACGGTTCTTGCAGAGCAATTCCCCATAACTTCAGCTGAGATGTTTACAAACTGGAGAGCTGTGTAGTGACGAGCAGACAGGTCTTAGAACTCGAGAGGAAATGCAATGCTGAAAGACGTGGAGGGTGGTAAAATGGACATGGAAGGTGGTAAAAAAATACAAAATCCAGGGATATGTTGTTTAAGAATTTATCAGTGACCATAGTTTTGGATGACATGATGAATTATACTAACTTTCCCAAAATGTCCAGCAGTGGTTTTTTGGGACTGAACTAACATGCAGGATCAAATCACATCACTTCTCAGTTACTGATGTACAACAGCAGCTCCAAAACCTCTGCATGAGGAAGCAGACCTTTGCAGACCTATGTGATAAACCTGCCCAGTCCTTTGGAATGATAGACCATGAGTGACAGAGTCCATACAGACCAGAAAGGCAGGCTGCTCTCTGGAAACCGGCTAACCAAGACTGCTACAAGTCCGTGGCTAGCCATCAAATCAACTGTCAGACTGCTAGATGGGGGCAAGGAGTTGCAGTGTTGTTATGAAAGTTGTTTATCCACTGATTATCAGCAGCAAGAACGTATGTGAAATAACAGCAGGCTTTTATAAGAAGGAGCCTCTAAATTGCATTGTGCTTTGATGCGCTGTGTCATGGTTTGTGCTCCAGCAGACGCCTGTGAATAAGCAACCTATAAAAGCAATCCTACTCCTCTCTTCTTCAAGGCTTGATAAACACAGAGTGAATGACACCAGTGTGGACAGCACCAGCAAAGTGCAGGAGGTGGGAGTTCAAGGGAAATCATGTATATGCAATGTCTGGCAATCTGGAACCTTACTGCTTCCCATGGAGACAACCATTGTCAGAGTCCACTCCTGACTCTGCTGGTCTGCAGTCTTGTCCACCCACGTAACACCCAGTTTTTCACTTCGGACGGTCAGGTGGTACAGGCATGGTATGAGCTTGAACTTGTACTGATCAGTTAGATAAATCTTAAGCCTGTTAAAGAGGAAAAGTTGTGGTGACAGAATTTCCCAGAATTTGATAAATTCATATCACTGCATAAAAGAACATATTTGTGAGAAGTTGCAGGGCTGGGCTGGATGGCAATTCAAAAGGAAGTAGTTAGGAATTCAGGGCCCAATTATCATTTTCCAGGTACCCTGTTTTCTCTGCTCAGGACCAAGACCATGTGTGTGTATCAAACCTACAGTTTTGTTAATTTGGATAAAATGGTACGGAATCTGGAAGAACAACAAGAGTTTTCTGTTCTTATGTAAGAGGTCCATAAAAAAATACTACTACTTTTAAAAAGAAAAGTCCTTTTCTTCATCTTGTTTTCACCATTGCTCTTCAGGTTCCTTTTGTAATGGAACTGGGAGAACAAGTAATAAGCTCTCAATGCTGTAGTAAGAAACTAGAAAACAAAATAAAAAACTTCCTAGCCTGGGTGAAACCTCTTTGACTCCCTTCTACATAGGAGCCTCTATATACGAGCATAAGTATGTGCTGGAGACAGGTAAAACTGAAGCCACTGAAAAATATGAAAGGGGTAGCAAAGCTCAGCAATGAACTGTTCCAAAGCATGTTTTCTGATTATTTTATGACAGTTTTATATATCATTTGAAGAAACTGGGCCCAGGGGAAAAATTACTAAGAAATACTTGGTGGAAATTCCTTGCGTTTCCAGTCCAGACAAAAACAATAAACATGCTCCCCTGAAATACAAACACGAAACCTAGACATAAGTCATTTACAGCTTTATCAATACCCAGAGAAGGAGGGGCTCTGTTGTAAGAATGAAAGAAAATTCCTCACCTGTGCGAGGCTGGTGAATGCAGGTCATACTTGTGGTGCATTTACATGCGTGAGAGGCCTTAAATCTTTTGTCCAATAACTGGTACTGAACAGGATGTGTGTGCTCTTTACGCTTACTCAGCTGGAAGAAGAGTAAAGGAAAGCAGTACCTTGTCCTAAGAGCCATGTGTTCCACAACAAATTCAACGTCTCGTTGGTAAAAGGCCTATAGCAAACATGAAGGAGGAAAGTGGCTTGGGGAATCCATGTGCACAAAACCAGAAGAACCAGGAACTGCAGAAGTACATAATCACTCTAAAACTGCTTGACATGTTTTGTTCATATTGATTCCAAGTGGATTCCCTAATGACGAGTTAGGAGTTTCTGACTGCTAGAAAGATGACCACTGGAGTCCCCACTACAGATTCTAGAAGAGGTTCCCCCAAATCTAACGTCTCATCTGTCACTCAGGTCTCAGAGTAATGCAATGCAAATCCAAACATCTAAGACAGCCTGAGAAAACAGTTCTGGCCTCAGGGGACTGTCTAAAATGCTGAAGTAAGAGGAAGGTCCTGCTGGCTGACAGGACTTGTGAGAAAATTTGGATTGTGACAAATTCTCTGGAGGAGATTTTTTCCGGTGTGCTACAAACTGTTGCAAAACAAGTCTATCCTGAATAATGTATAAGGTCTCTTGCAGAGACCTTCAAGATGCTGCCTGGGGGAGGTGTGTGACATACAGTGGCAAGTCCAGACCCATGGCCCAGCTGAAGCTTCTTTTTAGTGCCTTGCTTGCCATTTTGTCTGGAGGATCTTGAAGATGCTGCTGCACTCTGAGGTGCGGATAATCCTCCTGCGGTCCTCTAAACTATTTAGAGACATTCTGAGAATAGAAGGCCCTAGATGTCTAAGGTGCGTATTTAGCATTGTAACACACAGGAGTAAAGCCCAGGGAAAAATTCCCAAGAGAGTGTAAACTCACTGGCATTTAAATCGGTGCTGGTTTAGTTGCTCTTGTATGAGGCTCTACTGTCAGAGGATCACCCTGTAAGGAGGATCTGCCGAGAGAGCTTATTTTCAGACAACTTTCCTTTTCTGAAGTGACAGCAACTGTAAATAATTTTTGATGAAAAGGTGCTAAATAAACACACTAAATTTGCCAAAATTTAACTCATCAGTTCTTTGGATTTGCAAACTGGAGGTGGTTTGCTACAGGAAAATAAACATGAATCAGACTTAAGAAGTACATAATGCCTTTCAAACTTATGAGGACTACAGGCTAATGTATCTAGTTTCCAAAGTTAAGTCTTGGTTGTTTGAAGAATGTAGAGAATAAAGATTCTGAAAAGTAATTTGGGATGGCTTAAGAGTTTACTTGAGAAAAACCACTGAAAATGGCTTACATTTAATTTTGTTGAAACAGCATGATAATGACTTCCTGATCTGGGTTATTTTTATGTCTCAGTCAAGCGTCTTTCATCAGTCATGTTCCCAACACCAAGACAGATGTAGTCGTTTGGGGACAAGGTGAAAAATTTGTCCTTGTTTCTTTGAAAGCGTATCTAGACCATTTGGTGATGACTGACCATGAAGGTGCTGTGGATCTGTTCACTATTCTTGTCTTAGGAATCGTGGTTTTATGAGTAACTGTAATAACTGCATCCAGTTTTGATCTTTCTAAGAACTGATTGGATCAGGCGAATAAACAGAAAAATATTTGGAAACTTATCTTTCTACGATAGCAGGAAGGCAGTGGGAGTGACACCAGGCTTGCGTACGTTGCAAAAGAACTAAGTGTATTTATTGGATGGGAAGGGAGCTGCACAGTGTCTCTCTCCAAGCCTACACATACTGGCCATAACGCAAAGCCTGGTCTTTTCTGACCTCATGTAAAATGGGAATAGGAAGAAATGGGGAATGTTCTCTGAAGGGTGTTCTGAGGAAGAATACACATGCATTAGGCTATCCTTTCATCATCAAGAGGTGACTTGCAAAAGGAAGTAACTCTAGCGTTGTCCCTCCTGAAGATTTGATGTTAATGTTACAGCAAGGAAAAAAAAAAAAAGACCACTGCAGATCCGACTACCAACTCACAGCTGCTTGCTAAATATAAAGGGCTCTGGCACCAGAGCTACACCTGGGTTACTGGTATCTCAGGCACTACAAGCAAATGTGCTAATAGGTTTTGTGCCAAAAAGTCAATGCCAGAGGGAAGGAAATAATTCTTATAAAGTTTAGGTGCTTAAACAACCCTTTGCCACCACCTTCAGCAATCTAGCTGCTGGGAAGTCATGGGATTCATGTGTTCTGTTACTGACTGTTGCCTCCCACTTACAGAGGAGAGCTGGCTAGCATTGTGACCCATTCTGCAACATTACAGGTTGATTGCAGATTAAACATGTCCTCAGTTTGGCCTCGAGGATCATGCCCAATTCTTCCAGGCATGCCAATGGCAGACCTATTCCTAGGACTAGCACAGCTACTACAACAGCTCTTGACATCTTTGTATGGTGTTCCTTTTGATTCTTTGTGTCTGGATCCAGAGCAATGAACACGCAGCGAGACTGCCAGGTCCTTCCTGCAGAGAGCTTAACCGTACAGTGAACACAAAATGCCGTTACCCTGCAGAGCCCCGAAGGTCTTTCCCTCTGCAATGTCTCCTTCTTCCTGAAGTCTTCTAATCAGCTCTACTGAAAGGTAATTCCATCTCACTAAAGTGCACAGAATCAAAGATGAGATCCAGAATGACAGAAAATAAAGGAGACTCTAATCCAACTAATTTTAATAATCAGCCTTTCTCACATTATTCCTCTGCTTTCTGGGTTTAGCTTGGCAGTTACACTCTCCCTTTGATGCAGCGTATCTTCCGTCACCAGGCTTAGCACTTGTAGTAAGACCCAAGACACATACAACCTCACGGGAGGCCTGCCTGCTGCCTAGAGAACCTCTGGTCAGCTAGACTGCCTTCCCAAAGGGAGAGGAGTCTGCCCGCAGTCCCCAGCTGAGCTCTTCAAGAGCATCTTCCCATAGTCCCCACAGCCAGCACAAGTCAACGCAGTCATAGTGCCTTTCTGGTGGAAGTGCCTTTCAGATGATTTCCTGCTACTGGTGGCTTGAGGATGAGAAGCAGCCTGTCACTTTTCATAGGACAAGAAGAATTATCAAGTGAAGTCCACAGCCTGAAGTGGATGGAAACATCAGGAAACAATCTCAAGAGAACAGCTCAGCGTATCAAGCAAAAGAGGAGTAAAATGGCAAAAGCCGCTCTCGCAAACTCTCTTTACTGGCATGCTATTGAGCAACAGCTTTGGCAACATGGTGTGTGTTCATGCTTATAGACACACACGTATGCACGAAACCATTAAGAAATCCCTTAGAACCAGGTCGTGGTTTGCAGGTGGGGTTCAGAAAAGGGTGATATGGGGGGGCTCTCAGTTGGTGAGGTTATTGTTACTCTTCACAGCACCCTCAACAGCAACTTAGAGCCAAGTCTATTTAAAAACGGTAAAGGCAGAGAAGTGAAGTTGCCTTTGGTTGTGCTTTTTTTCTCTTTCCCGTTGCAGCTTCCTCTTTCTCTTCACCAGCTCAGCACTGCTGGCAGCTTTTTATAAACCACGATTCCTACTGCTGTCAGCGTGTTTGGAAACTACATGGTGAGCTCAGTCCAGCAGCTACTGCTGTGGGTTTGTGTTTAATTGCAGGCCGGATTTGCTTTAAATTCTGAACCCATCACCATAATTTTCATTCCAAAACACTCAAAGACCTCTACATATTCTAAAATATTCACTACAAAGAGGAAATTCGCATTAAATATATGCCGTTATGTGGCATAAACTAAAAGTGGAAACGCATTCCCATAAATAAGCAGCAAAGAACCTCTGCACAGTGCATGTGGGAGTGTCAGCCTCTGGAAGGTTAAACCGTGGCGGGGTGGCCAGGAATGATGGGTTATTCTAGGCTGACAGCAGTCTGCACTGAGCTTGCAAAGTGATATCATGACCAGAAGAACAGCAGTGAAGCAAAAACCTGTATTGGGAAGATCTTCATTTGTAGAGGAATCTTCTAGAATACCTCAGACATCTTTAACACCAGAGACAGGGTGGATGGGGGAGTAGAGTGCTGCCTAGAAAGATTATGGTTCCAGGAATATTAGGAATAAAACAGTCAAAAAAGCTTCATCTATCCATAGCATCAAGGAGAAATTGCTAAGAAAGTAGGCAGAGGCAACAACAGGGAGGAGGAGGAGCGGGACTGAGGAAACACTGCAGGTTGGGGTAGTGAGGTGAACAGCATCAGCACTCCTGAAGTCTTTGTCCTCTCCCTACTTCAAAGGCAAAATTTGCCTTTGATTTGGAGCAGAAACTACCTTGGGACAGATAACGTTCTAATTCTTCTCAGTACAGTAGAAATCCTACAGCCAGTCAGGGACGGAGGGATGACGGCAAGACCTTAGTAGGAGGCAAACAGTACTCAGAAAAGAAGCAATGCGAAGAAATAAAATCAGAGGTTCCTCTAGGTTACAACCTTAAAAAATTTTTTTACTTGCAGATGTCTGAAATGCTTCCATGTAGGTGCAAACATCCCTGCAGTTTACAAGGTCAGTTTAAGCCCACTGATAAGAGGGTTACTTTTTCTTATTTTTCTCAAATCTGTCGAAAATAATCCACGGACTCGCAGAGGCCTACAAACCATGAGTTAAAAAGTCACTAAATCATGACTGGAAAATATAGGTCTAAACATAGTACTTGTTCTAGTTAAACTAAATTTAATTCCTGTATTACTGACTTAAATGGAAACAAGCACATGGGTAATAGCAGGCTGCAACTGTGGACTTTGTTAAGTTTAGTCACTGTTTAAAATACACAATCCAGTACTTGAATTAAATTTCAAATAACCAGTTAAGGCCTTGTATGTTGGTAAGGTCTGTGACTGAAGAGACAAAAACCTTGAGTAAGCCCAGGGGCACAGGAGTGGGAATGAGGTGAGTGCAGAAGAGCTGAGGAGCTGTTCACCAGCAGAGCACATTCTGCCAGCAGCTCTACCTATCCTGGCCCACGCTGTACGTAACTGCACGCAGTACTCCCAAGAGAACCGTGCCTATCTCAGCCCCTGGTGTTGCCAGTTGCAATGGTTACTGACAAGACCCCCCTCAACAGACAAAGCCATTGGGAAAGTCCGTCCTCTTCTCAGCTGGCAGGAATCCTGCAATCTGGGGACAGAGTCAGCTGAGTTATAAATACTCAGCCATGGCTCTGTTTTGGTGTCTGCTCCTCTGTCTCCTACCATCTCCTACTCAGAAAAGAACCATTTCCCTTTTCTTAATGACCACTGAAATCATTTAGGGAATTTCCAGTACACAGCGTACGGATTCTGATTCACTTTAACCCCAGAAAATGTTTAACTCTTTTGGGGAATTAGTGTGAATTGATCCAGTCCTACAAACTAAGATATCCCAAGTTCCTTTTTCCCTTTCGGCCATACGCTAGCACTTGGCATCCAAAGCACTCTGCTTATTGGCAGCCCTCTGTCACTGCGGTGAAATCTTCTGGGTCACAAGATCTAAGGCTCCCCACAATGTTAGTTGGGTCAGATTTGTGGAGGTCTCTTCTCCTAAAATGGGAAGATAATTCCATTTTTCTCATATTCGGTGAGACATATATACCTCTTAGCATATTCTTCTGTAACATTCTTTACAGCGTTTCCCTGCTACCACCCATATAACACGGTCAGAAGAAAACCTGTCTGCTTTCCTTCCCTTCTGCCTCCCTTTAGCACAGCTACTCTCCTGATCCTCGCTGCTGTTGTCCCTGACACTACGCCAGTCTACACAGGCAGGCTTTATCAAGGGTGCGCACCTTCCTCTTGCAGGACACCTGTAAGATCAAATTATTTCTCTTTCCTTGCATTGCTAAAGTCTCGACCACCAATGGCCTGAACTACAGCAGCCTATTCTCCTGCCTGCCTGGCTTCAGACTCTCTTTTTGCTTTCTCTCCTTTCTCCAGTGTAAGGGGGTATCAAAGTACTGTTCAAATGCTCCACTATATTCCTCTCGATGATCACATCAAAACCAAATTTTGAACTCTTTTTAACACCCTGCACGCAACTGGTCCTCTCTAGTCTTTTTTAGTTAATGTATAATATAACACAATAATGTAATTGTTTCACGTTTGATGCAATGCTTCTAGCACCACAAGAAAAAGAATTAAATACAGTTCAGTACAGTCAAATACTGGACTGTAGGTACAGAAAATTGCTTGTATTCAAAAAGATTGCAAAATTAGAAAACCAATAACCACAGTTGTGAGAACAACAGGAGGGAGGAAATAAAGTGTCAACCCATATACTGTCAGCAGAACAACTTCACAAAAAAATATAGTACCAAAATACAGAGCAAACCAGCAAAAAAATTATTAAGCAACCAAACAAAAAATTATTAAGTCCTTCCATGGGCCTGCAGTCCTCACATGGCTGATGTAGCACTTGTCCAAGCAATAAGCAAACTATGCTTCTAAAAAACTGGACAGCTTAAGATGGAGCTACTTATCTCTAGATTTAATTTTTTTCTACCAGAATATTAGTGAAAGATGAAAACTTTTTACCAAACCCTGCAGATTTCAAGCCACCTGAAAAAAACCCCACAGGCAAGAAAGCCAAACTGAAGACTAGAGACCCTAACTGCATGTGACTTGCATAGTAAGGATGCTCTAAGGTTACAAAAGAATGAAACATAATCCAAACACAATCTTTCTTATCAGTAACTACTGCTGTAAGAAGAAGGTTTCTATAGCTATTGTACCGCCGACTGTGGCACACACAGGTCATCCGCACCTGTCCTAGTCATACTCATAAAGCTGCGACGTGATGCTGGCGTGTGTGCTTCACCTCACACACAGCCAGATGTCTGCCATGAGGATGTATAAATTAGAGAACTGGCCTCTAGCACTTCAGTTCCCCTGTTTATACAAAATTCCAGACAAAGTCCCTGTGCAAGCGGTGGCAGAGAACAGGAAGCACAGCTGTAAACCCACCGGCTACCTGAAGACATGTTTATGGGTTCTTTAGAGTTCTGAGACACTGGGAAGAGATGAAATCCTACTGACATGCAAGTCCAGAAAGTGTTACTTACATGAGGAGAGCCAGACTTCTTCCTAGATACAGCTGCACTCTCAAGAAGGAACTACTGCCCAAATATCCAAATCTAACTCCACACAGCAAGGGTATTTCTGACACAGCCTGGTGGGGGTCACTGCAGGCCCAGGGAACACATCCTTTCTAATGGTGGGTACAGCTCAGCAATCCTGTTCAGACCGTAAGCGCACTTCTAAAATTAATCTCCTGATCCTCCCCACCTATTGTACTTCAATTTGCACCACACAGCAGTATTAGAGTGCATAAACTGGACTCTTTTCAGATGAAACTGAAGACCTGGCTCAGGACTCCAGCTGCAAATGTGAATTCAGCCCATGGCATCAGACTAGAGCAAGTCTGAAGTGGCACCCACCAAAGGAAATAGGGGGTGGTTGTTGGGTCTTCAGCACCAACAGGTTCCTTCTTTACAGATATGTTCTTATTGAACCGTATCGGAGATGCATCTCATCCTTAGAGTTCAATTTTGATTATTGAAGTTTCTTATTTTGGGGGAAGAAACCTCAACTGGACCTTAGGTTCAAGGCACAACCCTATGAGGGGGGGTTAGACAACACTGCTTGCATCTCACTGGTGGTGATGACTGTATGTAGTATGTAGACTAGATGCAGGCTTCAGGAGTAGATGGTATTAGAGCAGTCTTCCATGTTAATTGCTTGAAATTGTACAAAAGTTTTGAGAGATTGGATGACTATAAATGAGCAGGAA
>NW_010400725.1:62997-63932 GCF_000710305.1 Buceros rhinoceros silvestris | reverse complement strand
AGGAATGTGTAAATTGAAAATCTGTTGCCTGCAGAATGCAGAAGATCATTAAAAACTGACATAAAGATCCTACAGCTATTTGAACATGCCCTAAAGCCAAAATAAGTTTTCCCAAATACAGTAAATAACAAAATGTTGCTGAGATGTAAACAGATCTTGAAGCCATATAAATTGCCAAAGGGAGATTTTCTTCTTTGCTGCTTTATGGACAGCTTACAATTTACTAATAAAATGAGAAATGAAGTGCTTTTAATTTCTGTAATTGATTGTGTATCATAGAACCAGAGAATCACAGGATCGCTTTGGTTGTAAAAGATGTTTAAGATCAAGTCCAGCCGTTAACCCAGCACTGCCAGGTCACCACTAAATCATGTCCTTCAGCACCATGCCTACACATCTTTTAAATCCCTCCAGGAACTGGGACTCCACCGGTGCCTTGGGCAGCCTGGGCCAGGGCTTGACTACCCTCTCTGTAAAGAAATTTTTCCTCATATCCAACCTAAACTTCTCCTGGCGCAACTTGGCCCCACTTATTCTCATCCTGTTGCTTATTACTTGGGAGAATAAACTGACCTCTGCCTCCCTTCAGCCTCCTGTCAGGGAGTGTCAGAGCCAGAAGGTCTCCCCAGAGCCTCCTTTGCTCCAGGCTCAACCCCCCCAGGTCCCTCAGCCACTCCTCAGCGCAGTGTGCTCCAGACCCTGCTCCAGCTCCGCTGCCCTTCTCTGGACACACTCCAGCCCCTCCATGTCCTTCTGGGAGTGAGGGGACCAAACTGGACACAGGACTCAAGGTGTGGCCTCACCAGTGCCCGGCACAGGGGGACGATCCCTGCCCTGGTGCTGCTGGCCACACCAGTGCTGGTACAAGCCAGGAGGCCGTTGGCCTTCTTGGCCACCCGGGCACGCTGCTGGCTCATGTCCAATCGGCTGGGGGA
>NW_010400725.1:40139-62929 GCF_000710305.1 Buceros rhinoceros silvestris | reverse complement strand
GTCGACCAGCACCCCCAGGTCCTTTTCTGCTGGGCAGTTTCCAGCCACTCCAGCCACACAACGCTGCAGGGGGCTGTCATGACCCAAGGGCAGGAGCAAGTGCCCCCAAGTGCAGGACCCATCATACTGGTTCTTTACAAAATCCATGAAGCTTTCTGGATTAGTACTGACTCAAATTATTCCTTTTCCTCCCGAAGAAAATGGTTGTATTCATTTTGACGTGGCTTTAGTCCAGTCTAGGCTTGAAAATCTTTGCCAATACAGTGAAGTTAATTAAGACAGTGATATTTTAATGACTTTTAAATGACATTTCCCCCTGGCAAAAGTTCTTGTACAGATGCCATTCCATAAAACTTAGGAACTAATGAAAGCTGGACTGTCAAAAAGCACTTTTCTGCCACTAGAAACTGTATCAACTCTAGAAGGGGATGCCCACATAGAGAGGAAGAGTCTTTGTTCAAATGTACCCATGGTAACAAACCTGTGGGTATCACAAGGGAACATCAGTCAGTGATAACCTATGCCAGTGGAAAGCAGAGCACATATTTCAGTGGAGTCTACAATCAGACTGTTAAAGATCCTACGGTGAAGCTCCACTGAGAAAATGTGGTAACAAATTTCTCTCAGCCATTAACTTGAAGCAGCCGTTTTCTGGTTCCTACTCTCTCATATGGAAAACCGCAACTCGTATCTTCATCTCAGCAGCAGTATATATAACCAAGAATTAAATGCAGAGGATTGTACTCTCGGGCTCCAGACCCCGCAGGTTCCACAGTCAGAAAGACCCATCGGCTTTCTTAGAGAAGAGGGCAGCCCCCTCCCTCCCCACCCCGCAGTCATCCTAATGGATGTCCAGTGTTAAACGGTGGTATACGAGACCGACAAGGTGCACTACCCTCGATAAAACAAGTTCAGCGAAAAACACAGAATACGGAACATACAAAGGAATCCTTTGCTCAGAGGTCTTGTTTTACTGTTAACGAGAAAACTCAGCCACAGAATCTACATCAACACCTGTTTCTGATTTAAAGACTTCAAGATGAGTGATGTTGCATGTGGTTTTAGTATGGAGAGAAATTACCTTTCAAGCACTGAACAAGGTTTGAGATAACGGGACCTCTTTGTGATGTGGCTGCAAGTTGAAACCCTTTTGCTTTGGTAGCTTGTGGTTAGAAAATAGCTTGAAGAATCAATGGGTAGAGGTAGGGGAAGAACTGCTTCAAAAAATTGCACACAGTGAGGTGATACTTAGAGGGAAATCTCTCAGATTAATATGAATGTTAAAAGTTTTCAGAACTAATGTTTCAGAAACATCATCTGTCAACTCACTAGGTTTTTCCCTAGTTCTCCAAACTCCCATTGTGGAGAAGGATCCCTACCCTACTTGCAAAGCCTTTTTTGAAGGCCAGATTACACTCTGTGAGTAGCAGTTCGTATCTTAGGGCTCTGAAAATCAGTTCTCTACTATACAATTGTTCAGTAACTTCATCTGCTTTCTGCATGTGAGTCATCTGATGAGGTACCGCAGGGATCTGGGTCTGTCTCTAGCAGGCCTTCCTTTAGGAGTGAGAAGATTCTGAGGTTATAGACATAGGATAAAACACCAGTTATATGCAACAGTGAGAAAGTAATCTATGTTGAAT
This sequence comes from Buceros rhinoceros silvestris, assembly GCF_000710305.1. Lineage (NCBI taxonomy): Eukaryota > Metazoa > Chordata > Aves > Bucerotiformes > Bucerotidae > Buceros > Buceros rhinoceros. Next base: position 61,286 of record NW_010400725.1, on the reverse strand, counting down.
TTTACCAAAATTGTTACTAGTGATGTTCCTATACAAATATGACAGTGTAAAAAGGCATTTTATTTCACTTTAAAGCATTTTCATGCATGGAGATCCTCTCCATTCTAGGAAGCTTATTCAGCTTCTGAACTTCCTGCTGGTCATCAAGCTTTATGGCATATTATTTGATTCTAATTCATCACACAGAGAATCGATTTTATTATTTGTATTGGTAGCCTTGGTGCGCTTATGATCACTCATGGTAACCATCACTGATAATGTTGGTCATCTAACATTCCCTGAGCACAGCAAGGCTGGTGCGAAATATCTATCCTTATTAGGTAATTTCCTGTGCTATGAGACGGCTCAGAAATATCCTCCCGCGTAGGAAATACAGTTGCATTCCACTTTAATAGAAGCCTCTCTGTGTAAAACACTACATTTTTAAACCCTCCAGTAGCTGCTTAAGCTATCTGTCAGTGAACAATGATTCAGATAGTGTCTCTCCTTTGTTCTGGATAGCTTTTTCAATAGACGCACAATTTCCACAACTACTTTTATCACCTGTTATCCAAGCACCCACTTTCAGATGTGTGTATATCGTTCACTCCCTTCTCCTGAATTTTATCACTGGGACTGTACTTTGCTTCCCTCCTTTTCCCCCAGGTGGGTCTGATCACTTCCAGACTGGTATCCAAGGGGAGGTTTGAGAACCATCTCACAGACAGGAGTGGACTGTTTAGCAGTTTGCTTATTTCTAGGTTAAAGTCAAGACCTCATGGGATGAATAAAATACATATGAAGTGCTTATGTATCAACTAATGCTGGCGAAATTCAGTTCAGGGCTTCAAGTGTTAATCTCCTATCAAGTTCTTCATCTTATCCCATCGCTAATATGGTTCACTTGTTGAGTTCCTGAGGGTGGGGAGTGAGAGGAACTTGTGAGTGGCCTCTGGTTTTACCAGTGTATGAGGGAGGAAGTCTGTAGTGGCTGAAATTCCCCCTCACACATAGACCCAGGTGAGTGGTGAACAGGCTACTTCCAAAAGCAGAACCTGTGGCACATGGGCATAGATTGAAGGGGAACGATCGAGACAAAGTAACTTCACTTTTCCAAGAGATCAAGTAACTAACTGCAGAGCACGAAGGCATTTTGCATTCTTCCCCACCCTCCACATCCTGCCCCCACAGCCCACTCAGCTCTGCCCCTGCCAGAACCTCAGTACCAAGGGCATCTGTTCGGGGCAGCCAAGTGCAAGTAAAACAGTGGGAAAAAGAGAGGGGAGAACACCACGTAAGAAGAGCTAAAGCAAAACCTCTACAAGAAATTTTGGCACCTGACTCTTTAGATAGATACAAATCTACAAATCCTGTTCTCTGCTATACGCTAAAGGCACTCAGGATCTCAGAGAAGTCAAGTCATTGCACAGCACATGTGATACTTTCTCCTTTTCCCCAGTTGCAGGAGCTTGGAAAGAAAAGAATTCATAAGAAACTTTCACCAGGACTAATTATCTTTCACTGAGACATTTTGCTCTGTGGCAGGGTTTATGGAGAAAACTAATGGAGGCTTAACTTCAGTGTGTTGGGGAAAGCTAAGACCGTGTATCCGAAGCTGCAGAACCCTTTTTTCCTTCCTGCTAAGTATTGCTGCCTAATTCCAATGCAGGACTGTTATTAAAGCAAGCCTATGTCACTGTGCTGTCCTCGCAGTTGTCAGGACCGTGTCCCTATGATACATCATTAAGCCAGACAGCAGCAACACCATTCGGGTTCGTCTGCAGCGGGAAGCATGTACCTCCTCCCCCGAGCCCTGCGCCCCTGTGTGTGTCTATTGGTGGCAGGCCCGGCGCTGGCTGCTGATTATACAGCGAGCACCTGCCCATCTGGCTCGGGGCAGACTTCCTGCTACAGCCGCAGCTCCCTGAAATGTGATTTATGCAAACTGGCTAAAGCGTGACGTCACAGCGCACTGATAGACCCAAGGGCTATCTCCCTTCTACAGACATTTGATAAAATCAGGAACTTCACATACAACTCGGGAAGAAGTTCACCTCAGAAACGATTAGGGCAAACTATGAAAACTTGATAGGGTCCTTCTCCTGTCCTGAGATCCATCACTGCAAAGGGACTTCGTGGAGTCCAGGGATCTCACTTTTTTTTTTTTTAATTTTTTAATTTTTTGTTTGTTTCATGTGATTTTTTCAAGTCAGTTATTCTGGATGTTTGAAAACTGAATTAAGAAAAATTCACGCAGAAGTTGGCTGAATGTTGCAAGCTTGCAAAATGGAAGGATTTCCCCTCATTCCCCCTGTGAGTATACGGGGTTTATTCCTAATAGGGATTACTGGGCTCAGCAGCAAAAGGTAAAGTCAATCAGGTGTTATTAGTTGAGAATATCTTTGTTTTTGTCTGGATTTGCAGTGCCAGGAAGTTGGGCTTAGGTCAATATATAAAGCTAGTGACAACATTGCAATGAATGGGAAATTAACATTTCCTCCCTAAAGTTGTATCTGATTTTGATCTCCATTTGTTTTCACAGATTAAACATATGGTATTTTTTTTACAATACGCATAAAGCAAGTCATCAAATATTTTTCCTCATTGCTGGCTTTGCGATATAAGGCCGAGTCTTCCTTCAGGTTGTAATTCTTAATCATCTGGAGTGTCTGACATAGTTCATGTGTTTAACTATCTACCAGTTTGTTACAGAAGAGTTGCTCGATGTTAATTTTGTGTGCTGCAGATTTTAGGACTCTGTGCTCTTCGCAGTGATGGCATTTTAGTTTCTAACTTCAGGTTCTCTTGAACTGAATTCCCTTGAACTCACTTGCTATGAAAAAGCATTGGGTGAATAAGGAGAAACAACCTGTAGCCCTTAATTGGCTCTTCCAATATTTTCTCTAAGACACAAATTTTTCTGTATGCTTATGAAGCTGTTTCCATCCTTTCTTTAACTCTGAAGCATTTTTAGACTGTTGTAATTTATCGTATGAGTTCGGAAATTATTATTTATAAGGAACATAATGTCGCTAACCTGTTGTTCAGAAACAAACCTTAATGGGAAATCTCCAAGCAGAATGGGTAAAAGGGGCCCTCATTAGATTCGATTAAGTCTGTAGATGCTGAAGAGGTGGCAGATAAGGTGTTTTACTTGGCTTTTTATGCAGTAGATTACTTTGGTAATTGCTATAGGTGTTCAGGAAACAGAAAGAGAAAACGCAGACCGAAGAGTACTTTTAACAAAATCTGTATCAAGTTTTCTTTTTGTCTTGTACTATCTACGGAAGGCTAAAGACAGGTTTCCTTATCTTCCACGCAGAAAGGCAGCCCTTTGAATTCCTCTCATGTTTGGGATCCATGTTGACTGAAAAAAAATGTCTTTCTGGGGGGAGATCCTTCATTCTAGCAGTTCATCAGTAGTGTCCCTGAAATCCCCAATCTACCCAAAGCGCGAGAAGACACTGAAAATATTTTTTCTGTTTCTTAAATACACTGAGTTTTCCAGTGGATGTACTGTAAATGCATCAGGATAGAAATCTGAAAAGAAACCGAGAAAATTAAAACAATACACACAATATGTTACTTGCTGGGCTTAAAAATAAATATACAAAGAAACCCAAACCTCATCCTCAACTACCTCAGAAACCAGCATCTCCGTTTAAAAAAATATATAATTGATACATTTCTGTCCACTCATTCGGTCCTAGTTAAGTTTTCTGGACTGTTGTTTTTCATTATTGAATTCCAGTGCGTACATTGAATAAATGGAGTGAAAGTCTACCACAGTCTGGCCCGTATTCTAATTGGTGTTGCAGTTAATATTCTGGCAGAACTCTGTTCAGATGAATGATACTAGAGGCAGTGAAAACACAACTACGTCTTACAAAAGCACTTGACAGGGCAATTTGGGTTTTATTTTTGTGATTAAAATGTCCAGATATTAGTAAATTTGTGTTTTGTACTTTCAAAATCGCTCAATTTTAAGTGCACTTTGAGCGCTACCAGTTTGAGCCCCACATGGCATCGTTATAAATGTCTGTGCCTCCTGGGAGTTTTTCAGAGGGGAGACATAAGCCTGTTTCTAGACAAGGCTTTCTGTGAAGCAAGACTTCCCTGCTCTGCCCCTCCCCTTTCTGTTGAGGGTGGGTCAGTAACCGCCTTCCTCTTGACTGCGCTAGGAAACTCTTACCCTTCATTTGGAAAATGCTGCTCAAATGGTTTAGGAGTACTGTATCCTTCTCTGAAGGTTAGGAATTTTGTATGGAAAAGTTCTGCAAAAGGGGCTCATGTCTTCCAGAGCATGATAGAATCTCATTGTGCTACAGGGCAAAAAATTAAGTCAAACACTTTTGTCTAAAGAGGGCCCCCGTTATTTGCGAATCCCCCAGTAGACACCTGAGGAAATCACAGCTTTGAATGGAAGTATGAGAGCGAAAATGCCCCACAGAAGTGCTCTGTTCCACAGATCTGCATTGCCAGCATGGTCCAGCGAGGCTGGCCCAGGGAGTAATCATGCTAAGATTCTTACTCAGCTTTTCTAAAATAGTTATACTGTAAATTTTTTCCCAAGGAAGTATGTTTAATCTTGGCCTTAAAACGTGCCTCAGCAGCACATCATTGGAAACTGTGTGGAGTATTTCTGAATCACATGCCAGTGAACAGTTATGTCAGGATAAAACCAACAAAAAAAAAGATCAGCATTTAGTGAATTTACAGTCACTGGAATCATCTGACAAAGTCTTGGTAAATAGCAAGGATTTTCAGATAGCTGTACAGTTAAGTCCCTTGTATCTCTCTTAACCAATGCCAACCAAGCTTCCTCCAAGTATCTTTGTGGCTTTTCCCTTGATTTTCAGAACAAAGAAGGAACATGGAGGTAACTCTCCATTTATCAAAGTCTGTGACAGATAAAGTATTGCTTGTTGACCACTTGCTTGAGGTTGGAGTATGGTTTTAGATAACATACTACACCTCATGGTATGTAGGAAAGGAGATACTAACTTCAGACCACAGCTACAAGTTGCTTCTCTCAGTCTTTTACATCAAAACAATTGATGGAACCAGTGACCACTGACATCAGTTAAATATAAAATTGTATCATAAGCCATTCTTTGCTTTTTGTTAGGGAAGACAAAACAGTTCAGTGTCATGGAAGTGCCATTAGTAAGATGATGAAATGGGTGTGTGGGTGGGGAGGTTCCAGAGAAGGACAGGGCAAGTGGGTCAAGATTGGTACAAGAGGCAACAGCAGCACATAGTGAAACCTCTCTATAATTAGAGAAAAAGCTTTTAATAAACCTTAAGAGAGAGAGATTAAAAACAGGTTCTGTGAAATAGTTTCTCTAATGAATAGAAAGAATATCCTACCTTCCCACAGGATAAATACAATCAGAGAGGATCCATAGTGTACTGTTTCCTCTGACCACCATCTGATTAACATAATGATACATAAAGTTTAAAATATTTAATATATCTGTTCCATTATTAATTACCCTTGAAGATCGGAAACCAAGTTGTAAAGTGCTGACGATTCAAGTCCTCTGTGGGGATGGATTGATCCAGGTTGCATGAGTTAACAAGGATATACACACCTATTTTATCAAACGGATCACTGAGCAGAAAACAAATTCAAGGAAGAAAATTCCCACAGTCATAATAAAGAGATTTGAAGTCCCAGACTTTCAAAACAGAGTGTGTAAAAAACCAACGGTCCATGTAAAGGCAGACTCTTTTTCATATGTTAAGTATCTGCAACTTGCTCTGCAGCCAGCCAGATCTGTAAATATTTTTAAAGTCTGTTTAACACACCTTCCTTTAGCTCTGGTCATGAATACACATGTGAACTTGTAAAACTAGCTTTTGGATGGCAGAATTGTTTCATTCTCAGCTCACAGAGTATCGGACTCTATTACCTGTCACAGCATATTGGACTGAAACAGGTGAGTTTGGAAAACCTGAGGGAAGAAGAGACAACAGAGGAAGAACACAACCAGGAACAGTCCAATGTTCTTTCCCAGACCTAAAATATGTGTGGTTGATCTACTTCTGGACTGATGCCTGGCCTTCCTTCCAAGCTATGCTTCTGTAGATCAGTGATAGAGCTGTTCTTGTAGAGTGGAAATTTTATACATGGCAAATTGAGCCTGGATTGACAAGACAGTGATTTCTTTGGAAATTTTTTACTTTTGGTTAAATATTTATCAGAGCTACAAAACTTGGATGCATTTAGATTTGGAAATTTTTTATAATTTAAGTCAGTTTCTAGTATTACAGTTGAAAGGAAACAAAGATTCTTCTTTCAAACCACATTCATTTATATGACTTTTTAAACCTCCATTTCTCCCAACTATTATGTTGTGCATTTTCCATTTTGATATTGAGGTCTCTCCTTTCACATAACATGAATGCTTTCCTTTGACTTAATGACAAATTAACAATTCTGAATGTGAAGGCAAAAACCTAATAGATTCTCCAGGTTGAGGTGATTTAACACTGAACGTATATTTATGTAAAGGAAATGGGGGAGCGAGGTGAATAAATTTTCGAAGATAATGAAAACTAGAAATTCCATTCAGAACTTCATCCTGAAGAAAGCAGAACACAGAGGTGTTTCTTGTCAGAGATGAGAGTACACCACAGGCGTAAGGAAAGGCGATGAGTGAACGCGTGTTACCAGCCACAGTTACAGGGAACAAAATGAAAACATGCACAAGAAAACCAGAAGCATCAGAGAGAATCCACGCTGTACTGTCTCATTTGACCAGCTCTGTGAAATCTGGAAAATGTCTGTATTGATGAAGGGCAATTCTATTGGAATCCTATAGATTGGAATGGAATGGAAGACTGCACCTATGTCCTCTGGAGACCAGAAATAAAAGGAGTCCTTTCACTGGTATCCCTGCTGTGGATACAACTAAATAATGATTTACTTAGTCTTCCCCCTAGGTTGTCTTTGTTGTGGATTATCATCTTCTCAAGATTTCCCCAAAACAATTGTCCATCACCACCAGTTTTATTGGGAGCTGACAGCCAGTCAATGGATACGCTCCTGAGGATTTGAATGTTCCATGGATCTGATGCCCTCCCTGTTAGTGTGTATTCTGGAAGTCATGACATTTTAGGCAATCTTACCAGTGCATTTTAATATGATGTGCTAATACAACACATAGCTGCTACTAAGGATTTACTAGGGCCCAAAGTAATTTCTAAAAGCATGCGTGTGTTCTAACTTCTTCACCCTCTGGAAGTAAGTCTCTCTTTTTCTTGATCTAATTTCTTCAATGCCATCAGAGAATCACAGACTGGTTTGGCTTGGAAGGGACCTTTAAAGATCATCTAGTCCACCGCCTCTGAAGTGAGCAGGGACAACTTTAGTCACATGTTAAAAACAAACGACACAGGGGGCTTAGACACAATACAGCCACACGTACCAATTTGGTAACAACTGGTGTCCGTTTTATTCCCAGATAGCTCTATTTTTATACCATAGCTAATTCATTAGTAAACACCATTACATCGTATCTAAACATTATGATTCGTCACTGGTTAAAAAAGTTAATTCATTAGTAATCGGTTACATCATTTTTAGGCGGTATGATTCGTTACTTGTCATTAATTATGTATTAGGTTAATGAAAAGCCCCCCCTTTAATTACCTCACTTAGAAAACTTGTTCAACACACCTGCTCGCGATAAATAAGCCATTCGACCTTGGCTCAGTTCTCACTTCTCAGCAGTTTTTAAACAAGGATCCTTGCTAATTAAAGTTTTGATAGCTGGGCTGCAGAGCTCTGATAAGTAATTTCAAACAAAGAACTTTGTAAAACTGCACTTTTGCTACCTGAGAGCTGAGGTTCTGTTAGCCACTAAAGCAGAGTTTTAAAAGCAGACTTTAAGCGAACTTTAGAATTATAGCTTTGCTAACTCAAAATAAGATTCTGGATTGCCCAAAATATGTCTATTTTCTTGAAGAAATCCCACAGTCACATCCCTAGAAAAGGACAATTTTTAAATTCCCAAACTCCAACAGAATGAGCTGAAGGAGCTAACTAGAAGAATTGAAGAGTAGAATTAATGGTAAGTCTGATGTCATTTTCACCAGAAAAAAAATCCTTTGCCAGGTGCTTATCCACCGTCTCCATCTGGATTTTATCAGGCAGCTGCTGCCTTACATTTCATGTTCTTGAGTTCTTTCTTCCTCTAGAGGAGGAAGAATTTTAAAAAGAGAAGCTTACCTGCATTTCTGGGACATTGTCTCTGTAGCTTACAAAATTCTGGTGTTCCAAAAATGAGAGAGACTTACGGAGGCAGATGAGGATTTGGGACATAGAGATGAACATATAAACATACAAACATAAAAAATAGGTCCTTCATGTAAGTTATCATGTTGTTTTAGATATTTGTTTTCTTTCTTTATAGTTATGCTGGAGTCATTAACAGGAGAAAAATGTTTTAATTAGCCCTAACCTGTGACACCCTACTAGAAACTATTTCCTTTCAGAACAAAAAGCAAGAAGGTGTTTGAGTTCTACATGGCTGTTGACATCGTAAGAACTTGTTCAGATTGGAAAATACTGTATCAAACTTAATTGGACAAGTTTATTATAGCCCTATAAAGGACATTGCCCTGCTCTAACTCTTCATTTTGGAAAAAGATAAAAGCAAACATTAAGTGAAGCAACAGAATTCTGCACAACTAATAATAAAGAGACCACGTTTATTGAAACAAGATGTTAATCAGTATTAACACTGGAGACTAGGCATGGCGAAGAAGACAAGCGGGAAAGCTACCCTTTGCCACCTGGTTTAAGAAAATAGAGAGGACTTTAATTCTACAGCTAAGCATCCAGTAGGTGACCTACTCAGTATCTGCTCCCCACTTCAATTTTTTAAGTCTTTTCTGTGCACACTTAACAGCTCTGTGCAGCTGTTTTGAACCAGCAAACATTTACCAGTCATCTTGGTCAAAAACTGAGAAAGCAAATGTTTTTACACCCTCTGTTAACGTCACTACCCTCCTACAAACCGCCACCATTTAGTGAGGCCTCCTAGGAACATAAATATGCTTAGGCAAGACAGATTTCTGCTTTCTCTTTTGTGTACAGGAAGAATATTAATAATAAATGTCTGTCACTACCAAAGAAAAGGTTTCTTTGTTGTGCTGGTGTGATTGTATCTTGGCTTGGGCCTGATGTCCAAAACAGGTCTCTAAGGAGTATCTGCAGAAGGGCAGGATATCGAGAACTTGTGTAATACCACAGAACAAGTTCTGCTGCAAAGACTGGGTCTCAGGAGATGGATTACTCTTTTTTCTTTTCTTTTTTTTTTTTTTTTTTGCAAACCAGCGCTTGCTGTCAAACGCTTTCTTCCTATTGATCCAATAAGAACTTAAAGCTTCCCCCTTCTTTTCCTAGGCAATGTGAAATGTGTTGGCATCCCCCCTTCACTAACTATATGAATAATTTTGAAGGGATTTGTGTAAGCTTATAGTTCTAAAAATTCCTCTTCTCTTTACAGCCCTCTGAAGATATGGTACCCTATGAGTCAGACCTCTACCGGCAGCCGCATGACTATTACCAGTATCTCAACAGTGATGGAGAGAGTCATGGTGGTAAGTTAAAAAATATCTCCTTGGAACATAAAGTCTCGTGGGATAACAAAGGGAGGAGATTTAGGACATTCAGAAAAAGAACAGACATGTTGCTGTGATCTGTAACGTACAGGCACATACTTCCAAATCAGAAACCAACAATATTTTATTCTGCTTAATGGCACTGTTCCAACCAGCAATGGCAACACGATTTTTCTGAAAGAGGATTTTAGAAAGCACTGAATGATGCAAGGAGCCTCTGGGACATTCCGTGCATTGCCAGGAAGGTGGGATCTCCTGATCTCTATCCTTCATTACCTTCACCGTGTTTTTACTTTCCTCTGCAGATCAAAAGCACTCTGCTTGATTCAGAACTCTTTGAGGACATGGATTTGCCATGCTGTATTGCTCTTCTTGTGTTCCCATCTCCAATTCCTGTTTGGCCTAGGTCCTAGATACTCTGTGCCTTCATTTTATTATGCTTCTTTGGTATTTGGCCTTTTTCAACTCCACCCGTTTCTCTCTTTCTTTTGATCTCTTTTGCATGCTGCTGCACCTAGCATTAACTTTCACTTTTCCTCCAGTACACCCAAGTACTTCCTCTCTCTACATCTCTGTAAAACTTCCTTGTAGCAGTTTTATACATAAAGCTAGCTCAATATAAAAATACCGAATGATTATTTTTTGCTTCAGTTTATGTATGTGATTTCAAAGCATTGGTGTCTTCATATTTTCCTTTCGTCTGGGCACTGGACTTCAAATCAGTGCAGAGGGGAGAGCCTCGCTTTGTCAATTCTGTCTGCTGTGCAATACAATGGTCCAGCAACACCACCCTGGAAATATCAGTCAATATTGACTCAGGAAGGAAAAGCACCGTTCTACTGTATCACCCGTGCAGTCCCTTCAGATCCTGGAGTTTCCCTAAAAGACTCCCACTGACACAGCAACTGGACCCATCACTGCTTAATTTAAGACATCTAACAACATAGCACTGTTTTACCTGGGGCAACAAAAGCTGCCTTAAGGGACAGCAAGTTACAGAATAGGATTGTTCTGAACATTTAACTGAAAAAGATTCTTACCTACATTTGTTCTCTACTTGCATTCAAGAAACACCCATGACATTATTATCACCCAGAGACAAAGAATTAATTCAGTTTTTGTAAGTTATCTCATGGCATCTGTCAAGTCACATTAATCAAACCCCGCAAATTCCACATGGAAATTCAGGGTTTTTACATTATAACCCGTACCTGTTTACACACCCATAAAAAGAGGATAACATTTGTTATCTCAAAAGGCAATTGTGACAATTAAACAATAAATACAGAAGATGCCAGGTAGGAGAAAGCACTGGGAAATAAGTTCTCTCTCATTAAATATAGGCTACCTCATCCCTGTTGCCTAAATGTAGGCAACAACATCCCTTTTTCTTTCATAATCTTATCATCCCATCTGCTTTACTGCCCATTTTTCTGTTGGAAGGCTGATCCCAAGCTACACTGCTCAGATCATTAACACGTTTTTTCTCATCATAATCAACACAACAAAAACTCAGAAGTCACCTCTGTGGATTATGGCTTAAGAAGTACCTAAACGCCCAATCTGAACAGAAACTTGTCTCTTCCTAAACTGGTGTTGCATTTGTCCTAAAGACCCCAAAAAACACTGGTCAATGTTTTAGCTCCTACAGTAAGTGGTTTAGGAAGAAGCAACTTAAGCCCAGCCTGCGTATTTCAATCAAACTTTTATTTATGAAAGCACCTGTAATGTAGTTGGTTGCGTGTAAACATTCAATACGCCCTATGCTTTCCTGAATTGCTCATGGGCCAAAGGAGCAAAGAATGAAAAGGGGAGTGAAAAACACAAATTAACACATTTTGCTTCTTTCCTATAAATATTGATGGACCCAGCATTGGCTTTCAGTTTGTTAATGTGACAGAAGTAGTGGGCCCTGAGAAGGGTCGTGCAAAAGAGAGGGAAAGGGATGTCACAAAGCATGTTAAGAAATATCTAATAAGTGTTCAGGATAATGGGGTTAAAAGCACAATGACTGAAAAATGGCGGGGGAAAAGAATAAAGTGCTGCAGTGATAGTAGTGAAATGAAAGAGCTGAGAACATGATTAGACAGGAAGAAAGAAGAAATAAGTAGGACAGAATTGTGAGAAAGGAGTTCAGCTTGGGTTACAGTGAGATCACCAGTGATACATAAAAAAAAATTTGCACGTCCACTCAATACCACTACAGACTCAGAGAAAAGCTATCAGATAAAGTAAATAGATACTACAAGAGAGAATAATGCTCCTGACTTTGTTGATAAGGGACTGATAAAGAAACAGAAGGTCTTGGTCAAGAGTCGGACTACCTCCCTCTCACTGCTAGCAAAGTAATTTTGCGAAAGGGAGATGGCAATGTCTTGATCTGTCGATCTCTGCTACGTGCATTCCTGGCACTTTTCTAGAGCATAGTTCCGAAGCAACCCTTACTCCATGTTTACATGAGTAGGCAGTAAAGTGCATGCAACAGTGTGTCGCTAATTTAACGTGGAGGAGATCTTGGCCAGTAAGTGAATACTAAATTCAACAAGCAAAGCCACCGTAAAAATACCTGTACGGTCACCACAACATGCAGTTTCTGTGATTATTTTTCATACTGTGGTTTATCTACTTTGTAAATACTGCAATAACACAGAGACACAGTCATGTGGGACAGAAGCTACTTCAAGTGATCATGTATTAGTCCATGACCATAGCCCGAGTTTGTATGCCAGTAAGACTGCCAATGTAATACAGCATATTTTGTAACACCAACTAATGCAATCTCAGTAATTACAAAACCCCACTGCAGCTTTGTTTCCAAGTTATTACTAAACATTATTGGCTTAGTAAAAATCACTTTTTGTATGAAGCTGAATGATGACCCTTGTTCTCTGTGTTGCCAGCCTCATGGAACTTTACTAGGTTTCATGATTTGGGAATTTATTTTCATCCCACCTCCTGGAGTAATATTTAAGAATCTCAGCTTTGATTTTGTTGGGATTTTAGCCCACAAAGAAAGTAGGTCCAAACACATGAACTTAGTCTTAAAGTCTATAAGGAAAATAGAAAGAACTCCAAACTTCATTTAAAAATCCCCTTGCTTCAAACCCATTCTCAGGATCTGCTGGGACCTGACTCACAGATTTTCAAACTTTGGCGTTATTCAAATCATGAAGTTTGTAAAGTGAGAGCTCATGGGACCCTACCGCCATTATGGATAAGACTGCTGCACTGCCTAGGAGCACAGCATTTCACTTCACAGATGGCAGTTTGCAGGGAATCGTGACACTCGTTCTCCAGTGGCCTTCAGTATTTTTCTCATTTCCTCTGGGTTTTTTGTTGGCTTGTTTTTTCAGATGAGTGCAACACAGTGGGAACATCTAAGATGTGCAATGCAGCACTAAGAAACCCTCTCCGAGTTCAAACTGGGTTGTAAACTCTGTGGAGCAGGGAGCAGAGCCACTCAGAGGCACTAGCTCTGACCTGCCAAGCACAGCCATGTCAGCCCAGCCTCCTCAGAGCGGGTCTGAGTCTCCTCAGAGCGGGCAGAACGTTGTGCTGACAGAGCTGTCACGTTTCCGGTGCAAGAGCTGGCTCATGGATTTCTGAGTGGTTTTGCACTGTGGGATGCAAATTTAGCCTGTCACTCTCCTTTATAATAAACACCTTCCTTAAGCCTAGTTCACATTCTAACTGCTGAGTGCAACATTATTAATCTATTAGAACAGGAGCAAAGCCATTCACGTTGGTCAGAAGTTGACTGAGAAAGTTCAGTGAAGTTGTCTCACTTGTGCAGTGACAATCTACCTCCACGGTGAACTAAAACAACGCCTTTAGATTCACTATTGCTTCCCAACAGGCTAACATCCTCTCTGTCATGGGAGGGAGTTCAGAATTCATGATTGTCCTTCCTCTAACCTTTCACTACATACAAGACCAAAACAAACATGTTCTCCATGTCCCTGTAAGAGAGAAATTTTTTCACATCCTCTTTCACTTCACATGAAATTTCTCATAATGACTCCATTGTGTAGCTATAGCTTAGCTTTTAATGACATTTTCCTTTACCAAAGATTAGACACTTTCCATTTCTAGAATTTTTGTCTCTTTTTTTTCCTTCTATCTTTACACTTTTGAGAAAAGAACGTAATTGTTATGTGCTACTGACACAACACCATCAAAGAACATAGAATTAAATAGCTGCTGATAACTCTAACAACTGCAGACACAGATATTGAGATTTTTTTTTATATTTTCATATGCAATATCTTAGCCAACACGGTTAACTGCAGAGTGGCTTGTGGAGACAGGATATGGAAGTTCTCTTTAAATGTAACTAAAACAATATTGTTTTTCCTGACCATCACTGTGAAATGACAGTTAATTTAGAAAGAAGTAAGGATTTTTCCTCCTGTCACACTTGTATATGTGGACATAAGTTTGTGTTGAAGTAATTTCTGACAGAGATTTATTTTGTAATGTATTAGTAATATGTGGTCACTGTCAGTCCCTAAATGCTGTGCTATTAGTAATATTCTATTATAGCATTTTGCAGCAGCATCTAATGCCCTAAAACAGGAATTCAGTAATGACTAGGCTAAATGTTAGATAGCGATTAACATCAATATGCACAGACGGTGTACCATAGGTTAATCTCTTTGCCAAGGAAGAGCTCAAAAGAAGAGTTCTGGAGGCAGCAGGAACCTTGTCATGTGCTCGAAAAACCCAAGAGTTATCTTGAAGTATAAAAACATGACTGCTGACAAAAAAATATTTGAGAAGGATCAAAAGCAGGCCACTCGGAGTATGCACAATTACTCACAGCTATGCATGTCATAAGTGCACTGTGTTCTCCCTTGACCACCGAGGTGCTACTAGTATGACACTCCACAGGCTGCAGATGCACCACTGGCAGCCTCAGAGACTTTTGCCTGGGCTTTGTCATCCTCACAGTTATGCAGGGATCTCATTTGTCACACAAGTTTGTCGAAGACAGGGGGGTGTTTGAGAATATACACTGCCATCCAGCAGAGGACTTTCTGCCTACGGAGCAGAGCCAGACCATTCTCAGCAACAAGAGGACAAATCGCTCCACAGTTTATTGCACACGGCTGCCCATGGTATATGGGGCCTCAACACCTGGCTCTACTCAGAGAAATCTGCAGTAATTTAACCCAGAAAAAGCACGAGTGAGTGTGGCTCAGCCCTCCAGCTAAGCAAAAAAGTTTCATGTTGAAAGTGCCAAAAGTCTTCTGCCAGGACAGAGCTTTAGGTGACCTGTGGATTCAAACTCACACACACTCTGCCATGTCCTGGGTTGGAGGAGACGCGAATGTTCAAGTACCAGGGTACTTCACAACCATAAACTCCACTTTTTTTACCAGAGAAAACACAATCTTTCTTTAGTGCTGCAACATCAAGAAGTGCTTCTGAGAACTGTAGTTGTAACTTTGGTCTACAAAATCCATATGTGGCCTACCGCCATACGTGGCAGTCACCCCAGTGCTTCTCTAAGCGCCCACCTTTCCACCCCTTTCAGACACAGCGACGCGGCTTATCCATGGATCCAAAAAGCAGGAAGGACAAAAGAGTAAGCACTGCTGTGGTAAATGGTCTGATAGGGCCTACAAAATACAACTCTAGAGCCCTGAGCCATAAAGGCAGCTAAAAAGGCTTCACCTTCTCAGGTACAACTATGTTTGGTACAAACGTATCACTGAGCACCCTTGAAAGTCACTATCGCAGACTGCAAATTCTCAGTGAGATCAGACCTAATTGTTTGAATCGTAAGTGGGAAAGGATGAGGATGTAGAAGCTGAGAGAAAGAAAGAAACTGGTATTTAAGAAGAAATATTCACAGCTCGCTAGTATCCAGATAATGTCGTGCACAATAACATCATATGGCAGAACAAGACAACCGCTCCTCTATGCATTCAGAACAACTTCATCTGGCACCGTTTGTTCAGTTTTAATTGGAAAGAAGTCAACAGCTGAGAGGGAGCTTGGAGAAGTGCACCAGTATGATCAGAGGGGTGGGTATGCTCATTTATATTGAAAGTCTGAGAGCTAAACACATGCAGCTGGGTTAAGTGATAGTTAGGAGTAGATTGTAAGGGTACAAAACAGCAATCTGAAAGCACATGAAGGGTAGCACAGCAATTATTTATAATAATACAAGGGAAGAAAACTCAGAATATGACATAAATTAGAACTGTTACACTGAATGTCAGAAAGAAATTTTGTCCATGCTTAAAGTGGTGCCTAAAAAGTTAAACCATGGAAGATTAGTTCCTAGCTTAGTCAGAGCAGGGGACGTGATAGTGACTTTAATTTTAAAAACCAGATTGCACACAAATATGTGCATAATTATGCTTGCAGCTACTGTATGTAAGACAGAAATAGAATTTGCAATGCTTCACATTTCCTGTAGCGGATTTTAGATTTCGAGCGGCAAATATGAAATTCTAAAAGCTTTGGAGGCTTCTATTGAACTAAAAAACCAGAAACCTAAACCTGAGAATGACACGGAATTTAATGTCAGAAGTAAATAAATCAGGAAACAGGATAGTGGTTATCATCCTAGTACTTTTTGATTATTTTGAAAAAAAAATCTAAATTATCAAAGAAACTTCAATCACATTAAAGAGATAAAAAGGTAGAGAAAGAGTCTGCATGAGAATTTAGCCACACTGTAAACGGTGTACACCAGACCACTGCAACAGTTTGTTGTTTTATTCTCCAGTATCGATACTGAAAAACGCGTGACATACCCACACACGATAACAGGCAAAGTGCCAAGCCTTTTCTGCAGCGTTCCTGAAATTTCGCTAGCAAAGTAAAGCAAAGACTGAAGATAATTACAGAATAATCTGTAGATTTTCTCCGTCTCCTCGCTTCCATGCCATGGGGAAGAGTGTACTGAGAATATGACAACATGTAACTCAATAGATTTGTTGCCTCTTCAACCACGGGCATTTACGAGATAAGGAAAAAAAACTTTACAGGTGTCTATACAGATTGTCACCAGAGAGACGGGTCAACAGGGATGGTGTGGAGCAGGCAGAAAGGACAGGAGATAATGAAGGCAGGAAAATGAAAAATGAAGGCAAGATAATGAAAGGCAGGAAATAATGAAAGACAGGTAAATGCCACATTTCTCAATCCTGTACTGACAGACGATCTACTTCCATTTTCCTCAGATCATTACTGGGAGTATCATCCCCACCACATGCACAGTGAGTTTGAGACCTTTGGAGACAATCACTTCACGGAACTGCAGAGCGTACAGCCTCCCCAGCTGCAGCAGCTGTACAGGCACATGGAGATTGAACAAATGCACGTCCTGGATTCGGCAATCCCCACCACACACATCGGTCTCAACCATCAGGTACCGTTACCAACCCTTACTCGGAATTTAGGATGACAGATAAGGGTAAGAAAAAGTATGCATCAGGGATTTCATCCTCTTATGTGAACGAGATGGCTGGAATGAATTACACAAGTCTTTACTGCACGAGCACTTGATACAGATCTCTGCATTCTCAGGACAGATGTGGTTTAAGCATCCTTCTTATCTGGATAATAAGGAGTCACGTTCCTCAAACTGTGCCTAAAAAGATAACTGATTTTGTGGAGGTTTTTGAAATTTCAAAATTTTGTTTGATTTGGAACAGACAGAGATCAACTGTTTTGAAATTCTGCAGAGGAACTGGACCTGAGAAGTGATGCATTGTCATAGCAAGGGTATCCATGACGACTGTGAAGTGTTCTGAGCCTCCAAGTAGTGGGAAAGTTTTCAATATTTCCAAGCAACCTTGACAATTTCACACGCCCTGTACAAGAAATGCTAACAAAACCAAGTTGTTGGCAACTTTACTACAGTGAAACAGGCCAAGAACCGCCCACTTGTGTGTTTTACCCCTGTACTCAGCACTGGTGAGGCCACACCTCAAATACTGTGTCCAGTTTTGGTCCCCTCACTTCAGGAAGGACGTTGAGGTGCTGGAGCGGGTTCAGAGAAGGGCAACAAAGCTGGTGCAGGGTCTGGAGAGCAAGTCTTGTGAGGAGCAGCTGAGGGAGCTGGGGCTGTTTGGCCTGGAGAAGAGGAGGCTCAGGGGATACCTTTATCGCTCTCTACAACACCCTGACGGGAGGTTGTAGGGAGGTGGGGTCAGTCTATTCTCCCATGTGACAAGTGACAGGATGAGAGGAAACAGCCTCAAGTTGTGCCAGGCGAGGTTTAGGTTGGATATTAGGAAAAATTTCTTCACCAAAAGGGTTGTGAAGCAGTCTGCCCTGGGAGCTGATGGAGTCCCCATCCCTGGAGGGGTTTAACAGCCATGTCGATGTGGCACTGAGGGACATGGTTTAGGGACCCTGGCAGCACAGGGTGGACGGTTGGACTCGGGGCTCTTAAAGGTCTCTTCCAACCAGATGACTCTGTGATTCTGTAAATAAGTCACAAGCCAAAACACACTGTTCTGTATCTGCTCAGGATTTACATAAATCCAGTCATCTCCCTGTAAGAAGAAGATACTCCATTGTGCAGTAGTCACCAAAGTGCCAGAGAATTCTCATTAAAGCTGAAATTATAAGAGGTTCCATCATACTGCCAAGATAGTAAGCAAAGTGGGTGTGGAGGTCACTTTTAACTCCTGATCCTAGAAGAACATGCCCACAGTCATTACTAGGAGCAATAAGAAAGCTGGGCAGTCTTGTGTTCAGAAGTTTCCCAAGGCAGGCAGGTTACCTATGCTGTGTTGAATACACGAGAGAGTAGGGCTGAGGTCAGAGAAAAGTGTTTCCTGATTACAGTGCTGCATGTAACGGTGCCGTTACTGAAGGTTTCTGAGAGAAACTTCATGCATTCAGTTGTCATTTTGGGTTTCTTTTATCAAAGCACACCAAAAGTGTATACTGTATTAATCAAAAAACAAAGAAGAAAAAAAATGGAGTGAGTTAACACTGTCAACAGGGAACTGACTGACTGCAAGCCATCGAACTTCTCACCTAATACTCAGAAAAAAAAAATCAGGAATAGAATATTACATGTAGATACAAAGAAAGAATTAGGAACAGAAAGTCACAAATATAAAAAATGCTTCATGGAACAGCAGTCTGTGGGAAGCTTCAAATCGTTTCAGTTGCTCACACATTTATGACCAATTGTTACCTCCAACCAAAGACAAAGAATAAAATTCAGCCCCTTTAATGGAAGCATCACCAAAAAACCAAGAGAAGGTGCTTCTGCTTATCCCACTATAGTTATATTTTGTCTCAGCACAAAAGGCAGAGAATTAATTTTTTTTGCAGCTTTTGATAAAGAGCGCTGTGCTCTCTCTGCCCCTGCCCATACCACACTGCAGAAGATGTTACTATGCAGAGTTCACCACTACTCCCTGCTCTTCCTTACCAGCGGGGGATCTTTGCCTTTTTTCTTTAACCCACAGTAGTACTTGGCCTGCTCTGAGGTTCAGACTCTGCTGTGTCTCAGTCACAGTCCCAGGCAACACATGCTATTATTCAAGGCGTTTTCATAGAAACAGAAGCAGGAAGCGAGCTCTAATCCTCTGCTGAATTTGCCAGTTACTAACTATAGCCACACTTGTCGTGCATTACCAGAGTTACAGTTTGCGAATAAAGGAAGAACATGCAAAGATATTTCTCTAATTTTCTACTGATATCCCATTACTTTGTGAAATCAAATTCGAGGGTCAAGCTGATTTTGGAGAAGATCCCTTTCAAAAGTTTTGTTAGCCTGCCAACAGGTAGTCTCACAAATTAAGAAAAGAATAGTCATTCTGAAGGAAGAATGAAAGAAAAGGTGAGGAAACTGTGAAGAGCTTTAGAAATAGGAAAAATGGATGCCATAGACCCTGCGACAACATCAGAATATGGAAAGTAGCTAGCACTTTCTTAAACTTTCTCTCTCCAGAACTGTGTCTGTAACCTGGCTCGCTCAAACACACCAGCAGGTCCTCTGCGACTCTCTGTAACATAACTGTGTGTCACGATACGTATCCTCC
Source organism: Buceros rhinoceros silvestris (assembly GCF_000710305.1). NCBI lineage: Eukaryota > Metazoa > Chordata > Aves > Bucerotiformes > Bucerotidae > Buceros > Buceros rhinoceros. Next base: position 41,652 of record NW_010400725.1, on the reverse strand, counting down.
CACCCTGAGCGTGAGGAGCAAAGTAAGTGCAAGCAAACACACAGCAGACAGGGAAAGTGGGGACAGCATGGGGGAAGCTTACTCAACTTCCCAGGCTGGCCTCTGCAACCCCCTTGGTGTGCGAGGCACCGCTCCCCCTCCCTCCTCCACAGCACTCCCCCACCGTCCCCCCACAGCCCAAAGGAGGGATGTGCTCACTCCCACACACCCCTCCAACACACTCCACATTTCCACAATCTTTCTTCTCTGCAGGGGCACCAGTCTCTGCTGCCTCTCCTTAGAGACACTGTCCCACCTCCTCACTCCCCTTCCCCCATGGCAGAGTCTCTCTCTTCCTCCCTACCCCCGAGGCCGCAGCTTTCTTAACTGTAAAAAGCTGATGGTGACTCTGTGGTGAGGGCTGAAGTTTCGCTGATGGGGATCTGGCAGGAAGCTTACACACACTCTTACCCAATCCTGGCCTTCCTGCCAGATCGGCTTCAGCCAATCTGCCAACGCATTAACCGCCAGCTGCTGCACCCCAAAACCAGCCCCTTGCACACCCCTGATTGGGACATTCTACACTGCAAAACTCATCTGAAAAGCCTCACTCAGCAAAGCCCCACACGGGGTGGCTGGCGTGGCTCATGGAGTGAACACCCACTCCCCGCTCCAGTGCCTAGGGTCCCTGGGGAAGGGAATCAGGCTCAGGACGTCCCTTCTTGGTGGAGGGAAAGGGAAGGAGAGCAATTCAAGAAGAGCTCAGCTTCCAGGAGTCCCTATCTGCCCATTTAATGAAAGCTGCATTCTAGATGCTGCTGGGTTCAGGGAATTTGGTTGGTCGTCTTTAACGTAGGAATTGGGTTCTTACTCCCTGCCCCTCAGATCCATCTGTTTCTCATTCTTAAATAAGAAGCTGCAGTAATTCATGGCAACCAGTCATGATCCATAACAAACCAGACTGCAACTGAGAATTGACAGAGATGAGGTAGATTCCACACTGGTCCTGACAAGACCGCAATACAAAAACTCGCTTGCTAGCTTTGCAGACCAGAAATCCCACTAATGGGGAATTTTCGGATAGCCACTTAGGAAAAGAGAACGGGAGCCAATATGATGTGTCCTTTATCTTAGTGATAAGACTATTCCCCTCCTCAGGGGAGAAATTCAGGACAGGGAGCTGACAGAGCCACATAACCCTGTCTGCAGAGTTGGATGCAGTCCTGCAGGGATTCAGTGCTGTCAGAAGGTACTGTGCCTGAGGAAGGACGAGGGCAACGGAGCTGAAGCCATCAAAGCAGCAATGCTAGAGAAGAACTGTTCAGCTCTTTCAAATTTAAGAGTAGTTCCAGAAGGTCAGTTTGAGAAAAAAAGCTGTTCTCAAAAGTAGTTTTACACTGCAGACAGGCAACAGGAGTCAGAAACTCATCAGGAAGGATGCTGCCTTTGGTGAGGTATGGGGGAAGAGGGGCAACATCACTTCTATAGGATATAAAATATAGGAAAGTTCTGGCTTTCACAACCTTATTCCTCT
>NW_010400725.1:34563-40040 GCF_000710305.1 Buceros rhinoceros silvestris | reverse complement strand
CTTTCCCTCTAGTAAAGATGCATCTTCGTATATGTGTAAGTGTTGACTGTTAGCTGGAATTGTTTCTTAATTGCATAGTGCTTCTTATAAATGTCAACAACTAAATCACTATTACCCTAAAAATGCTCATATACCTCCTTCTTTCTCTCCCCTTTTCTCTGTAACTCCCTCCTTGACATTTCCTTTCTTTATCTCAACACCCCACTCTCTGACACGACCTCCTCCTTCTACTGCTCTTTTCTCCCAAAGGTGTCCTATTTGCCCCGGATGTGCCTACAGTACTCCTCTCCACAGCAGCCCAGTTCTGATGAGGAGGACATAGAGAGGCAGAGCCCCCCACTGGAGGTATCAGATGGGGAGACTGATGGTGTGGAGCCTGGGCCTGGAATTATGCATGGAGAAACAGGTCAGTGAAGACAGAGGGGCTTTGTCAATGTGCTGAGCAGCTGTTACATTACCGTGATGACAATGAATGAAACTGTAAAACTGCTGTGCTAGTATTTTACCCCACTGTCAAAGCTTCACTTTCCCTGAATCCTTGCACTCTCCTGTCCTCCAAATCTTTTGTGACCATATCTGTCTATATCTCAAATCTAATTTCTTCACATACTGCCTCTTACTTCTTCTGACTTGCCATTTCAGGATTCCTGAATGGAAATGGCTTTTGTCATTTCTATTCCAATTTCATTAACAAATGGTAAAACTAAGGCAAGAAGGTCAAGGAACTGATTTTTAAAAATATTTAGCTGTTTGTTCAGTACCTGAAAGTTAGGTTCTCCATAACCCGCCCAAATTAGCTTTAGCTTCAGATTAGTTTCAAATTAGCAGTGGTTTTTGTTACCTTCCAATTAGCAAATTAACTTCAAAACAAGGCTTTGGCATTTGGAATTCCTTATTCTTCTCTCTTCTTTGTGGTACATCAATCCACATTATGTCCTCACAGTGTCTGTGGTTATAAATGTGGCACTGCAGAAGTTGCATGACTGACGAATGAGCTGAAACAGTTATACGAACTATATATGTTCTGCTGTTTGCCCAGCCTCCACACGCTAACACTAATGCTCTGCTGCCTTTCTTCTCGGACTCTCACACAGGCAGCAAGAAAAAGATACGTCTGTATCAGTTCCTTCTGGACCTCCTTCGCAGTGGAGACATGAAGGACAGCATCTGGTGGGTAGACAAGGAAAAAGGTACTTTCCAGTTCTCCTCCAAACACAAAGAAGCATTGGCGCATCGCTGGGGCATCCAGAAAGGCAATCGCAAGAAAATGACCTACCAGAAGATGGCACGGGCTTTGAGAAACTATGGCAAGACAGGGGAGGTCAAGAAAGTCAAGAAGAAGCTGACCTACCAGTTTAGTGGTGAGGTGATGGGAAGGGGGGTCACTGATAGGAAGCATTATCCTCACTAAGGCCATGGGACCCTAAGCAAGAAAAATATTAAGACCTCCTGGCTGGAAACCAGCAGAGGAGATGGACGCGTCTTTCTCTTTGCTTCCTGTGCCCCCTTCTCTGCCTTTAAATGGCCTTTACTGTCAGATGTGTCTGGTACGAATTCCCTTCTTCAGCATCTGAGAATCCTAAACATGACAGAATTATTTGCTTCCATTCTACAAGTTGGACAGAGTTGGGAAATTTAAAACGTGTACAAATATATTATTGTCAGGCAAGGTTTTTTTGATTGTATTGTAACTAAAGAATACGGCTGATGGAGTTTTGCCTTCAAAGGTAGTGCTGTGTCATTCACAGTGACACCGCATTAGCTTACAGCTTTCAAACTAGCATTAATACAGGTTCTGCTGCAGCTCTCAAAGCTAGAGAGGAGTTTGCAGATCTTGGAATGATACTCATTCTTTTAAATAGTAATAACATGTACATATTTAATAAAATTTGATACAATGAAATTCTGGTGTTTGCATAGTAAATGATCACTTCACGAACAAATCTGAACAAAAACTGCACTGGGTTATAGGGCCTTATTCATCCGACACGACTTTAATTCACTTAGAAACATCATTAATGCCGTCAAGCTAAGTGACAATGGTAACAGGTGACATACGTTACTGTGGAAGAGGCTAAAGTTCCGAAGTAAATTTTACAATAAGTATCAATCTGTAATTATTTCTTCCTGTGCAAACTAAGCCCTGCCAGTTGAATAACTTCTATTCCACTATACCAAGAATGGCATTTACAGCTCTGTCCGGTTTAGAACATAGCAATTAACCATGTTCTTCTGCAGGTTCACGCATTTTCCTGCTTCTGTTCTTTCCTCTTGCCTGCTTACCTCCACAGTGACAGCTTGGTCTTAACTTATGAACCTTTCTGGGAAATAAGTTGTATTTGATCATGTCTTTGCAGAATTCCAGTACAAAAGCTTTTAACTGTGGATTTTAGTCCCTACTGTAAAACAATTAATAGTGGCCACATTGTATAGATTGCACTCAAAATGCAAAATAAAAGATAATTGAACACCCGAAATACCATGGTAAAGTTACCCAGTACATCTAAACTCAGAAAAGAAAACCAAAGCCAACCAAAACTAAGAAAATTTAACTTTTAACATTACTTAATGTATCTCCACTGGGCTAAAGCACTCAGAAATCAGGAAATATCATCATGACTCTTCCAAAATAGATGAGGTGAAATGAGATAGATCTAGAATGAAGAGAAGGGGTGTGTTGAACAACATTAAAGTGTAGTAGAATATGACAAATATGACAATTTGGAACTCATAACTAAGCCATGTTACCAACTGGCTTGGAGCTTTTAAGAGCTTGCTCCTCACTGAAACCAGAAACAGTTGGAAGTGACGAGCTTCTTACAGACCTTGACATTATATCTAAATGTAGTCAATGTTGTCTATACTAGCAATATCACTGTGGGAGTGAAACGCCTGGTGACATCACTGGGCTACAGTGTCTCCTTGGAGCTATACATAAAGAAGCTCCTGCTTAAAAAAAAAATCACAATATGTTACTTCCCAATTCTTCTTTGGAATTCATGAACACGATAAATACATCAATCAATGCCAGAAATCAATGGAGAGTTTAGAGTGGATGAGGAATTACAAACGTTCTCTATCAAAGACAAGAATCATAATAAACAGAAATTATCTTTCAGACTTACAAAAAAACCTTGCAACCCAACTTTTAGTTACTGTTCTTTGAGGATCACGTATATTCTCCTAGTCAAATATTTTTTATTCAGTTAGGGATAGGATATGTCAAAGCTGTAAAACAATTTAAGAGATTTTGTTTCTAAAACTGAACTGAATTTAATTCCTGTAAGACTTAAAGTAATACTCACTAAATTAGACTTGTGCATCCATACTGCAGTTGTGGGATGGAAGCTGAAGACACTGAAGGTAGCTCTCAGAAGACCAGAACAACACTCGACACTGACATAATTAGGGTCTCCTCAATGTTGAGCTAGAAGCTCATGACTTTTCTGCTTGGTACCGATGAGAACTCTCCACCACTGACATGCTGCTAGAAGAGAAAAAAGACAGTTGCCCTCACCAGACTTGATATTCAAGAAAACTGGAGGATTAATTCCTCTCTTCATAAAAATATCTTTATCGCAAGCACAGCCTGAAAAGCAGAACTGATCATTCTCTGACGCTACAATCTGGAGGACCAGGATCATTTCCTCTTGCAAGAAAATTATGATGACTGAAAAGAGCTAACTGGTGAGCTAATTGTGGAGAAGTTTGGGATATTACAAAGGCCATTTAGGGCTTCTTAAAAAGCCATCTTAGATCTCAGAGATCTTGTTTTTCATTTTCCTAGCAAGTCTTGCACAGAAAACAATTGGACGATGGAGAAATAATAGAAAATTAAAATAAACATTCAAACAAATCCAACAAGAATCTTTAAATGAGTGATTTGAGCACTGTGCATTTAAAATACTATTTTAGAGCAGCTACTTGCACTTGAAATGAAAAATTTGCATTTTACACTGGATTTGGCCACATCTCATCTCATGGCTTGGCTTCGTGAACGAAGATCTGGGAAGGGCTTTTCCCACGCTCACTGCAAGCACTGAGTGCACCCTTCGGGCCTGCGCGGTGGATTTTTTAGGTGAGGCGCAGCGTGCGCAGAACTGGCTCCACCCTTTACACCTGAGGTTCATCTGCCAGGGCCTGGCGAGCTTGGACGGTGACAGCAAAGTCCTCGGGTCGTAGGTTTGGTTAGAGTATCTTCTCTGAGATGGATGAGCCTTACAAGGCTAAACGAGCTCCATCTGCCCGGGTTTGGAGTCAGAGCTGTCCTTCTCCTAGGATGGCTGCCCGAAGGCTAGTGAGCCCATCCTGCCCGTGGACACACTGTGTCTGACCCTTCAGCTGAGACCTGTCTGGCCTGGGAGACCCCACCGGAGGCACATGCCACCACCAGCACAGCTCTCAACCTCACAAGGGCACGCAAGCTCCTTCCCCACGACAAGGGGGTGCCTGTGGAAGAGTCGCTGCTCTGCCTCTGGACATCACAGACCCGGGCACGGGGCGGCCAGGGCCTGCCAAGAACATGAGTCCTGGGGGGTAATTTGGCCACAAGTACCATGGAAATGGAAGAATCTGAGAAAAAAGGTATTTCTGGGGACAGTACCATCTATAATTAAAACATTTTTAAAAATACTACTGAATATACTTTAAGAAGGAGGTTAAAACTTTTCTTTATCCTCAAAATTGAAATATTTTTCTCTTCTTCTTAACAATGCTTTGAAACACTATTTCTAAAAATATTCATTCCCCATCTGCTTCTGGTTATTTTTTTCATCTGCGGCATAAGGAGCCTGAATAATCAGGTGTTGCAGCTGTGAAGGAGACCAAATGATGATGCCTCTCCGCCACAGTACTGTCGGTATCCCATCCAATCAAACTGCTCTGGAGAGTAGGCTGTCTAATCAAGCCCAATTAATCACCATTCAGTCGCACTTGCAAGCAGAAGCTCTTTGGCTGTTTTACAGAAAAATACCAAAATTAATGCGACAAAATTGCTGGTTCAGGAAAATTATAGAGAAGCACGCATTCCATAGCCAAGAACCAGACAGGCAGACCTGCTGGAAAAAGGCAGGTTGGGTCATCATCTGGAGAGATGACCCATTATGAGAATTTTACTGGAACATTTTGCATCCTGCTGCTGTTAGAGATCATCAATGTTCTTCCAAAGCAAGCATTCATAGTATGGCTGGATATATACATATACTTATATATATATATGACTTTGCAGCCTGCTTTTAAAAAAAAAAAACACAACAAACCACCCTTACTAGCTGCTGACTAGTTCCTAATCAATTCTTGTGGAAATATATTATTCAGAAAAGTATTGCTGAACTACAGTCAATATACGGAACTTCCTGCAATATTTTAGACTTCCTACAGCCATATATCGCAGGTGTTGAAGGTAGAAAAATTGCAGTGGCTGTACTAAGGGATAATGTGCTTATAGTAATTTACAAAGATAACATATTTTTAAATTC
>NW_010400725.1:12197-34468 GCF_000710305.1 Buceros rhinoceros silvestris | reverse complement strand
AAGAGAGTGTTAGACTTTTCTAGGTATGAGCTGCTACTCACCTACATCAGACAGAACTGCAATTAAAGGTGCTATCATTTGGTTTTGCCTGACAGTTCCCCATTCACTTCCCCAAAGTTCCTGAAAAATACATATATATACATCTCCTAATATATTTACTGGGGGGTTTTGTCTTGTCCTTCATTAAATTTTAGCCTCATCTCCATATCCATAGCCTCATCTCAATATCCATACACTGCCACATACACAGCCTGTGCTGTTAGGGAGGTCTCTATATAACCCAAGTCATCAGTCCTACTCCAAGACCGGGGGAATGTGAACTTCTTCCACAGAACATGAAAAGAAGAGTAGGCTGCAGATATTCCTTCTCATTTTCTGAATCAGAACTCATCTGTGTCTGCCTCAGCCCCTTTTACTTCCCTCACAACACTTCACATCACCACACAGGATCAGGGAGTAACTCAGTTTGGAAAGGACCCTTGGAGGTCATCTCATCCAATCCCCTACTCAAAGGAGGCCAATTATACCAGGTTTCTCAAGGCAGCTTTCTTTCCATTCTCTGTTTCTTTCCATTCTCTCCACTCACACAGCCACATCCCCCTTCTTCATGCCTTCAGTTCCCCACAGTGTTACTTTTTACTACTGGGGAGCAAGAGCAGTACGTGAGAATGAGCAGAGCAGTCTACGGACAGAAGGAGAATGAGGATGTGGTAGAGCAGATAAGGTTTAGCAGGAGGTGGTGGAGGAGAAGGAGGGGTGGGAGGTGTTGAGGAGACCAAGGTTATGCAAAGGATTGGGGAAGCGGCTTTGTGGTAGGAAGGAATGCAGTTTCTGTGCTTCAAGGACTCCCTCTGAGCTTTTGTTTTAACTCCTCAGCAGCAGAGCTGCGGTGCTCTTCTTACGAGCCCTTTGACCACTGACACCTTTGTGCAGAATGCTCTGACAACTCTGCCTTATGCAAAGTGAAGAACATTTGGATGCTGAGCGGGGCATTTGCGTACACAAATCAGTTCGGGTTTCTTCTAGATTTAGCTAATTTTCTGAGTTCTGTTTGCTTTTATAAACATAATTCTAGAATTCTTCTTTAGTCATTCCCTCTTCCTCTTTTTCCCACCCACCAGCACTCTGTTCCTTTCTCAGCCAGTCCCAGCTACCCACTCCCAACTCTTCGTTCACTTTTCTCCGTCTCTAGACTCAGTCAGCAGACACCTCCATGTTTACTGGATCCCAGCTGCTTTATTCTCAATGTCAGGTTTCAACTTTTGCCCAGCTAGTCTTATTTCTTCCTCTCAGACCAACCTTTCTCACATGTGCCGGCAGTCAGCTTCTCTTTATGCGAATGGTTCTCAGTTCCAATATATTTGTTCAGCCATTTATAGTTTTCCAATCCCACATCCTCTTACAGTTTCAGTCTTATCACCTACTGACTCTCAGTTCTCTTCCCTCCCTCCCATTTGTATCCCAGCTCCCCATTCAATACACTTGTCCTTTGAGGATCCATTTCAAACCCCTCCCACAGCCTCTACCCTTGATTTTCTTCTCCCCACCCACACCCTTCAATCACATATTTTAATTTCCTTGTCCTACTTTATTTGTTGTGTTCCCTTTTCTCTTTGAAGATCCAATTCCTTGCCCCCCACAGTTCTTCCCTTCTTTTAGTGTGCACCAGAGGGAGATGCTATTTGGAGCACAGAACCTACATGCTGTTTGCTGTCAGTTCAAGTGTGTGGATTCAGCCCAAGCCACACAGTAGCCCAGAGATAAACAGAAATTTCTGTTGACCCCTGCACCACACCAAATCAACACCGTCAAAACTTCTTCTTCAGACAAAATCTAGAAAGTTCACTTTCTAGAGCTTATGTGGACTGCATTTCTTTTCTATAGTCTAGAATACTGAGCAACTCAGGTCGGTTATAATGAATCCAGTTAAAAGCACGTCCCTGAAATGAAAGCAAGTTAACTGTCAAGTGTCCATAAATATCTCAACTATGAGGTGTAAAGAGTAGGGATACAAAATGGTTGTGCAGAGGGAAGCTCATATTAGGAGGTTCAGCGTTACCCAGATCTCGTAAGCCCTTGTAAACTCAAGTTCTGCTAGTGAGGCCAAGTGCCTTTGCACTGTACGTACCAGAGCTCTGCTTTGCAAAAGTGCAAAGGAAACAGTCTGCATGGTTTCACGGGTGCAGTGCTTCGGTGAACGGCAATCTGCACCGAGACAGCCCGGCTCTCCCTCCATTCTCACCAGGAAATCTGCAGCCCCTGGAACACAGTTAATTAGATTACCTTGTCCTCAGAAGCTACTGAATCAGGGAGGAGGTGATATTTTCACAAAACACAACCAAGAGGCGGAGATACAAATAAATAGAGACAGAAACAAGAAACCAAATGGCACCACAGAAACTAAAAGCAAGAAAAGCCCAAACTAGGACTGGACAGCTACATCTGTGCTGTAAAACACACATAGCCCTTTAATAGGTTGTCGGATAGTCTTATTAGAAGGAGGTGCTGCTAACTTTGTCTATAAATAATAAATCCTCATGTTTGTCTGCATAAGCCATGCTGCAACTCTCCGAACTCAGGAAGATACATCACACAGCCTGTCACTGCAGGCCACCTACTGCTGTCATTTCTGAACTTGATTTTGAACTACACAATGAAAGCCACTGTCTGAGGCACAAAACAGTAACTTCAGACTTGCAAGATGATTCCTCTTCCAAGGAAAGACACTCGTTTTCCCTCCCTGTAATTAACATGTTTAGCAATGCCCCAGAGACATTTATTATGAGTTGCTTCACTATGCTTGTACATCAGTTTCACTCTAACAGAGGACAAAACTGCACACACTCTCTAAAACATCCTAGCGTCGCAGTGCACTGGCTAAGCAGTTACCATGATCCACTACAAATCTATCTTGGGCCACTGCAGCCATTGCTATCGTGTATGTCATTTGCATAGCGGTTTTGTTATTAAAAGTGGCTACATAAATAAATATATATCATGTAGAAAATGCTAGAAAAGAGATTAGTATCACAACAATGCTGCCACCTGGTAACCAGAAGTGTAATAGCAGAGAAAATATTCATTTGCCTTGAACACGCAGACACCATTTTAAAATTTTATTTTAAAAGATTTTATTTAAAATCACAAAAGCTGCAAAGCTGTCACGGGAATAGGGTAATTCTCTGCATCAGGTTAAATCACTCTCGTGACTCTGTTTCATTGTGGGAAGAAGTAACTCATGCCCTCCCCAGATTAAACTTGATTCTGAATCCTGGAAAGTATCTGTGGAGAAAAAACAGCTACGGGACTGACTCACCACAGTACTTGAACTAAATATGCCTCCTTTTGGGCACACAAGCAGCCAGAATCAGGTCCCGATTTAAAGTTATTCATGTCCTCCAGTAGATTGCTAAATTAAAGCCTATACCACTAAATGTTTACAAAAAGAATCAAATCTACAGTGAGAAAGATACAAAATAGATAAAATGAAATCTCGAGAAAAGAGATCCAAAGAAAATGCCAGGTATTGTCACAGGCAGAAAATCCATTCATGAAAAGGAAAATGCAAAACCTCATTAAACGGGGAATATGTATTTCAACAGAGAAGAAAAAGACATATATAAAGGTTGGGAACCATTAAATGCATTGGGGAAAGTTTCCCAGGCACTTATCAGAGCCCCTAACTCTTCCAGTCTAAAATAGTTTCTAAGTATCCGTGATAAATAAGCAGGAGAGAGTGCAAAACAGAATAAACTTATTTATATGACTCCAGCAAGCATCGCTGGGATGAACTCTCGCACGCTCTTCTCATAATAAAGAAATGCAGAGAATATCGTCCAGCTTTCCTTTCTAACACACAACCTCAACGATTCATCATCTTATTACATATTTTTAGCGACCTATTATCCTACCATAAGATTTTTCAGATTAGCATTTATTTCTTTCAAATTCCCTAAGAAATAATGGCTCATATACAGTTACTGGGACGCTACCCTCAAACAACACACCCTCAGAATTCAGTCTGATGAATGACTGTCTCTCCTTTGATTGGCAACACAGTTTAGATCACCCTGGAGTTTCCAAAGAAACAGAGAACGCAATTATTCTGCAAGCCACGTGATGGCAGGATGAGCTTCCCATTTGCCCTGGAGGAAGCAGGACCCTTCCACTGCTGTCAAAGAAGCGACCTCTTTCAGACGCACGCCTGACCATTTTACTCACAAATACCTGACAATAAGAAAGGGGCAAATAAAGGAAATAATTTCCATATGTAACATCAGGTTTAAAAGTGTTTTAATGTAGATTTATACAGCTGTACTTTTTGTCTTAAAAAACTAGAGGTGATGTGACCAGAGTACGGGAACCCACCAACATTCAGACACTGAATGGCAATTTCTGTTCTCCCAGAACATGAGGATATTCAAATTAGAAGCTGGAAAATTCAGAATCAATAATAGAATTCCTGTTTTTACAATGTGTGTTTCAACAGTGGAATTGCCACTACTGGAAACTATTGAGTCCGAGGACTTATGTCATTTTAGAAAGAAATGAGTATCTAGGTGAATCAATAATATTGAGAGTTCCAAGAACTTAGAAGAAATGTTTACGACGTACTTAAGCCACTATCTATCAGCATTCAGAATGAGTTCTGTGTTAGGTAACCCCTATTTACTCATGCCAAGGTTCTCAGTTACTGCTTTGAAGCTCTTCCTACTAGACACTCACAGAGAACTAACACCATCTTGAAGTACGTGGTAAATTCTACCTGCCTGCGGTTAAAGAGTTTGTATACGTGCCTACTTTAAACCGAGGCAAATGGTTTTATTTCTGCTTATGCAATTGTAGTTAATGGTGCTAACTGTAAAAAAACCCTTCAGACCTGAACAATCTTTTGAATCCAAATCTAACCTAATACATCAGCATGCTATGTGTTTTATCAAATCAAGACCCTCAGAACATAGCATATGTTCAGTAAAAACGATTATTTGCTAATAGGCGAGGGAAAAAGGATGAACTGGCAAAACTAACTTCTCTAGACAAAACGATCCTGAGGAAGAATAGCATATTCTGATGGCAATCACAAGAGGTTCATGTTCTAGATACAGCAGAAGTGACACCTGGTCAGCTAACTTTCTTTGTAAGCTTTATTTCAAGAACATGTACTAGAGAGGCAACTGAGCTGAGAAGAAGGGTGGCTCTGATCACAGACCACCTCTGGAAAATCTGCACAGATGTTTTTCCTTTCTCCGTGTCAGTCCGTGGTAGCTCTGCCTCCTGCGGCCTCCGTGGCCTAAGGCTGCAGGGAGACAACTCACTTCCCAGAAGGGATATGGGTGCTCTTCTAACAGTGTGATGGGGATCAGCTCTGGACAGAAGAGGGACTTAATGGCAGCTCCCTAACAGGGAGAAATATTCAAGAAAGAAGTAACGATCTTCACTAGTCGAGTGACAGATTTTTCATACTGTGTAACCCCAGTCCTCTGAAAAAGTTCAAGGCAAAACAAAAAAGCCAAGATTTCCCGACTCCTGGTGAAATGTCTCAGGCACAGGATAGCAGGTCAAAACTGTACCACGTGAACTTGTTCTCCATCAGAAACAGAGGCAATGGAAAATGAACATGGGGTCACTTCTTGCCCATCTTCTTCACTCATATGTAATAAATTCCTTCAGGGAAGTATTTGGCCCAAAGTCAGGAGCGGTAGCAGCAGTCAGTCTTGCACGTTCACATTTGCCCTATCAGTCTACCCAGAAAGTCAGATGTGAAAGACAGCCACGAAGAACAGCCACTGGTGGGCTGCACGCACACCCGTCTATTCCGAGCTCCCTGCCGGAAGCACAAATCCTTTAGACTGAGGTTTTCACAGGCTTCTCCAGAACCGGAAAAATTGAAAACCACATCTTGAAAAAATCCTTTTTTCAGCACTAGTGGTAGCTAAAACATCTAAATGCTTAGCCTACAGAGTTTCTCTGATAGAGCTCAAAACTCTAAATGAGACAGACAAAAGTGACAGAAAATGGATCTACCTCCATGTCAGTAAAAGGGTCATTGTCCACAATGACTGTTTCGACATATGCTAAACATATGAATAAATAAGAAGCAATGACTGCAGCATGAAATGGCAACCCCAGAGTAATTTTCCAGTGAGATTTATCCCAGATCTTTTCTATATAATTAAGCAAAATTAAAACTTCTAGAGGTACCAAATAGGAAAAAGAAAGACTTGCTAGTTTCAGGAAATGTATGCTGAGGATCAAGGGGGTGGATGGGAAGGGAGGACTGAAACTATTTAAGTATTGTTATGATTTCTAGTTGTGACTTCAAATGTCAGTAAAGTGTAAGTGTCTCTGAAAGTTCTTTCCTGGAGGTTCACATTCAATTTTACAAACACAGTCCTTGGTAGAAGAGAAAAAAAAGAACTAAGGATAAAGCTTTCTGAGGGGCTGTTCAGTTCTAACCCAATTAGGCAGTGAGAATGCAGGCAGATACATCCTTAGAGCAAGTACACAACTGGCACACGGAGACATAACAAATGTGCTGTAAACATGGTATTGTAGGAATTCTTAATGCAGTACCCTCGTGAAGCTGGACACTGTACTGTAGGCACGTGCAACATCAGAATGTGCTCTGGTTTGTATCAACAGATCAGTGGTAGCCAGTCTTGGGTGGTTTGAGCTCTCTGGCTCCTGGAACTTGGCTATATTTATCCTGGCTGATGTAGCCTGTCAAGTGTGTCCTGCTGTCGATAAGGTGCCATAGTTGACAACAGTGGGGGATCAAGGGGGAGGAGCAGGATGGGGGCTTCACCGAGAGTTTCTTTAGAGGGTCTCAAAAGCCCTGCAGCCTCATTCCTCTTTAGCTCAGACCCTGCTTTCTAGATCTAACTGGGAGCTTCATCAGAAACAAAGTGAAGATGCCAGAGCCTGTAAAGAAAGCAGGTAAGGATCATAACTGACAGACAAAACCTAAGAACAGCTTGAAAAAGAAAAATGGTAGTAGCATTTGTGTGCTAGAGAAATGAGATGCCTCAGCGGAAAAATAAAATAGATAGGAAAAGAGGATGGTATTTTATGGAGTTAGACATACACGGTACGTTGAGTGACCTTGCAGTCAGTAACGAGACCGGCAACTCTCAGCCACAGAATTTTCTCAAGAGACTTTGGATGAGGGAAGAACACAGGTGAAACACGTTTAATTCTCATATTCTTTGGATTGCTCATTTTCTTTTCCAGTCACCTTCAGGACTCTGAAAAAAACTTGGAATCTTTCTCTTGGGCAGTTAGGCAGCATAAACCTCTCCTGTTTTTGTTTTGGTTTTTTCCCTGATACTTTTGAGGAAGTGTAAGTGGCAAACTTTGATGGTATTTGTTGTTAGCGAAATCTCTGTGAAAACAAAAGCAAATGGCACCTGGTTCAGCCATTACTCTTTCTAGTTCTTCCAGCCAGTGACAGTATAGCTCCAGGGAAAAGGAAGATATTGTACTGTAAAGAGTATATGCATATTTCTTTTCAGTCACCCTCCTCCATCCTTTCCCCTTGAGCCAGAGATAACTAGCCGTTCTCAGAAAGCGAAGGTCACAGAGTCCAGTGCAAGGCCTGTCCCACCAGAAACACATCAGGAAAAGACTTCAGATTTAGAAAAGTTCTAATTCAAAACTGAGGAATAAGGAACCACTCAGAGGCTGCCCACATCAGAAAGAAGGGGAGGCCTAAGATGGGGTGTAAGGTGAAATGAATCTATTTGTCTGAGAAGGAGGAAGGAGCCTGGGAATCAGAGGCAGGGAGAGTTTAGCTTCAGGACACCTGTGCGTGGGTAGAGGAAGATGTCTCAGGAGCACTTTGTGTCTACAATTAAGTTCGGGAAAAAAGCTGTCAGAAGCTGAAGTTATGATTGTTTGAGGAGTTGTGCACGTACCCAATACACAATGGGGCTGGAGAAAATGGTCCTAAATCTGGGAGGCTTCACAGACAGAGCTCTCATTTTGCTGGTGCCAGTGCATTCCCAGAATCATTACTACTACTTGAATGTACAGTACAAGGTGCTTGTTTTTTTAATAACATTAGTTATTAATAACAGTTAATAATAGCTGATGATACTCATTAATGTAGGTCTTTGTGCTTTGCAAAGGAGTGAGCAGATATCGGACTCCTGCTAGGCTGGTCAGTGGGAATATCACCTGTGGTCACCACGACAACAGAAGAAGAACTTGTTAGGAAGAACTTCCATTTTGGCTGAAATATTTGGGATCAGCCACTGCCAGAGGCTGAGCACAAATCCAGCCCATACCTCCTATCAAGAACTGAAAAGCACTAAAGCATGATTAACTCCAAGGTTCTTTATGTTCCTTCTACATGATAACTCTAAAGCAACAATGGTGTCACCAATCCTTCAGTTTCACCACAACTGTAACATCAGTTAATGTTCTTAAAGCTGCACTTTCTGAAAGCAGATGGAAGTAGAATTGTATACAAAAATGAAGTATATACCGGACCTTGTAATCGTAGACAAAACGTTGAAAATAGAAGCTGTAAATGTTCAGCAATTGCCCCAAACATAAGACATTTGTAATCAGATTCTGTTTTTAAAGTCACATGGTATTTGAGGTTTAGTGAAATGCCTAATGCTTGTGATTGACAATGCTGGCAAAAAGAAATACGACAACGTAGGCAACACTTGACAGTGTGATCACCTAGGCATTGTGGCTTTTGATTTCTCATGGTTTAACTGCCTTTAAATTAACATTTTCAGTCCCTGTGGATGAGAGGTAACTTCTCTGTGAAGATGCCCACCTTTGCTAGATAATAGTTAAGAGAAATTCTATTTCAGCTTCTTTCTTCAGAGAAATCTAACAGGTGTCTAACATCACTAGTCCTATAGCATTCTTCTTAAGAACAAACCAGCCCAAACACTGCTATAATTACAGCAGGAGGAGGAAAAGCTCTTATTACCAACTCTTGACCGAGACAGAACCAGTCACATGCCCCATAACTTTTAGAGGGGATCTTCTCATGCTGCCAAGAGACAGTAATTCCTTTGGGTTTCTATTTCATGTTTTTTATACAGTTCAAGACTTTTCAAGATTGGATAATGTTGATCATAACCTCAGGAGGGCTGAATAATCATCTAGCAATTCATACAAAGGAAAATGCTTCATGCCAGAGAACGATCAGAGATATTCTACCTCTATCTGCTGTTTTAACAAGCCTTTTAACACGTTAAAAAAACCACAACAATAAACAAACAAAACCACCACAAAATCTAAAACAGTGAAGTAAATGTACCAACAGATGTTCTAGTCCAACTAAAATATCTCAGGATAAGGCACTGTCCTATTTACTTACAGAATACCGAAAGAACAGTCATAGCTTTCTAGAAAAAAAAGCTATACAGCCCCCAAGAGGGGGATTTACTGTCAGAGCAAACAATCAAACATTGAAAAGCATCACATTTTTTCCGGGTTCTGTTGCAGGAACTTTATGGTATTCTCCCTTTGATGTAAACATTTCACAGTTAATCTCTGCTCAAAGGTTTGCTTTTTTGAAAGTTTTGATTGCTTTGTTTGTTGTGACAAGTCAGAAAGGTTAAAAAAACCCCAACCATTTCCCTAACAATTAAGAGGAAACAGCTGACCTTTTAAATACCAAACTTAGTAGATAAATGGGACTTGATGGGAAATGTTTGCATTACTATATCTGGAAAAGGAGAAGTCTGGTATTGCTCACCTTCTCTGAAAATCAGACAATTTTTATTCATGTATTTTATAGATTGAGGAGTCTTGATTTTGTAGTTCAGATTAGGAAATATTATCAAGGGTTTATAAATAACCTGGCTTGTAAGTACAGAGGGGCTTTTGGCGTTAATAATAATGATCAACGATGCATAATGAAGAGTAGACTATAGAATTCTAGTTTGACTATAAGCTATAAGCTCGTTGTTTTACTTTTGCAAGCACCTAGCACAGTGAAGTACGGCTCCATGGTAATGACCTTCTGTGCACTACAGTAATACAAAAATAAATAATAATCATTAATATATTTTCCTCTTTTTAAGTTAGGATGCAAAGCAGCAGAACATTATTATCCCTACTTTACAGAAAGTATGATGGAGAGAGAGAGAGAGGGGGAGGTGACTCTGCTTAGTGCAACTATTCCTCGCCTGTTTCTCATGTTACAGGAATTCACAATCGCAGCTGCTGAAGTAGGCAGAGAATGATAAGATTGAGTAGTTCAATAGCTTTTGGATCATGGAATGATTAAGCTTGTAACTGCAAGAAGCCACTTAGGTCCTGACCGAGGAATGCACAGCATCTTTATATAGTTCCTCAGCAAGGAATTTACCAGCTCTGTTACTGAAGTCTGCTTATCCACAGTTTGGCTTTTAACTCAGTGGAGGACCAAATGGTATAAAGAGAAGACTAGACGCCAAGTGTAAGTACTAAAGCAAGGGCAAATTTCCGACATGAAGCCTTAACAAATTAAGGAATTCCAAGAGCTAATACTACTTCCATAAAGTTAATTCAATACATTGGCCAGATACGTATTTTTATACCAAATACACAGAATGTTCAGTAAGGTAACCCAGCTTTGTGGCAGAAAACCTGTGACTATTTTTTCTAATCACACTCATCACAGATTTCTGCTGGAGTTTGAAGCACATGCATTCAACCAGACACATTAGATTCTCCTCAAACACTTATAACTTTAAGAGCCTTTATTTCAGAAAAGCAGAATATCATTTGAAAGCTTTATCTAACACACATTCTCCTTAAGTGCTTATCTCACTCTCCACCACATACATGTGACAAATAGTGAGTGAGGAATACCTAACGTCAGAGCTACCACTCTGAAAAGGAGGATGAAATATAAAGAACAACAATAGAATGGCTCTCCTTTATCGCTCTAAGTAGCTAAAATCACTCTTGTGGAATACACACTTCTTCCTCACTTTCATTTCACATATGCCACCCATGCTTTGAAACTCAGTGATTTTGGGAAAAGGTTTTCACCTAATACTTGTGATTCTTAACAAGCCAAATCATTTGGAGAATGTGGCTAGGAATTGAAATTATTCCAGTTATTTAAACTTTATTTTAATATACATCTTATCTCCATTTTTTCTGACAATGATCAAAGCTCTTCTAGCTTCTAATACTCACTCTTGTTCTTAGTAGGGATACAACAGTACTTAGTAGCTACTGATGAGCAGTTTCATGTGTACAGAGACAACAGAAAAACAGTCTCTGCCTCAAAACACTCACAAAATAAAAGCCCAGTAAATAGATAGTTCAGGAGAGCAAAGGAAACAACGATTAGCACAATAGAGAGCGACCTGGGTAGTAGCTTAGCGGTTTCCTAGGTTTTTGCGTAGCAGAGTATGAAAAAGTTCTGAAGCAGAACAGTAAACTAGGTTGATAGTGAGTGTTAGAAGGGGATTGCTTCAAAGCAGGTCAGAAAATAATGGAGAACACGTGAAGTTGATAGGAGGAAGATTAAATAAAGGGCAGCCAGCAGCAGGAAGGCAAAACACTACTTTTTTTTTTTTTAATTTAGGTGAAAAGTGAAGGAAATTGGTCTTGGAGCTTAAATGATTCATTCTAGTTTAATTTGGCCAAAAGCAAATATATTTTATATTTCTTTAGCCTTTTCATTGAAAGACTTATTAATAAATTATTATCAAAATGCAATCTGATCGTGGACCTCAAAATAGAGCTTTTGACTTCTAACTAATGAAGCTGTAACTCATGTAATACGCATAACTGTATGGTTTGACGTGCACAGAGGACGGGTGCTGCATGCAAGTTGCAGCAGAAGCAGCATTAGCCACTGAAAAGTTTTCTGAAGACTATTGGAGACCACACAGCCTGCTTCCTCTTCTGACTGGGGCAGAAATTTGCTGGTTTACATTACTGAGAAGTTACATCAATTTCTTTGCATTATGGAAGCTAGAAGTGATTAGGAGGGTCTAAGGATATGAGAAGTGCTGAAAAACGGGTTAGTACAAAGTGGGTCTAGTCTCAATTTCTTTGATTATTAGCTCCACATGCCTCTTCTCCCATGTTAACTCCCCACAGCAATTCCAATTCCATCCCAGCAAAACACTCAGACCAAGAGCACCTACTGGTCTCCTTCCATCCGGTAATTCCCGTCATCGTCAGCACGGGTCATTCACGTGAGTTTCTGCCCTCTCTCCAGAACTGCTGGAGTACGTTAGCACTACTGTCCCCTTTCTCTCCCTTGGTGCAGGGTGGGTTAGAATCTGCTGGGAAGCACTGAGTTAACTCAGTAGGCGGCAGAGGACATGGGCTACTTGGTCATCAGGTGCCCCTGCCCAATGGCTCCTAAGTGCATGTTCGATTGGAGTCTGGACAAACATGTGATAGTGCCTGAGATCTGTCAGTGCCTGACAGACACAAGAGCTCTAAGATATTCCACAACATCACATGAGAGGTGTCACAGTCGTTGGGTCTTCCACAGCCTGATAGCGCTGGTCATATCCAAGAGTGTTTTGAGCATGGGATGGATATATGGAGCTCAGAGGGGTGTAGCTGGGTAGAAGGCAAACGTTGAAGGGAGAGAGGTTGCCAGATGGGGAAGGTGTCGCTGATAAAAGCATGCAGAAGCGAGGCTCTCAGGACAGACAAGAAGTTTTGAGTGGTGGTGTTTAGGGACATTCCTAATAAGGAAATCACTGGATTGCATTGGTATAACTGCACGAGAAAACAAAGAATCTGCTGGTGAACTTGGATTTACGTGTTCCTTAAAGCAGCATCCACAGCGAAGGAGTCCAAGAATAGCTGATCTCTCACTTCTTTTCCTTCTGCTAGGCAGCCACAATTTTTCCCACAGAAGGAAAAATCATGGCATTCTCTTCACATGCTTGTTCAGCAATCTTTCTTCTGCAACACAGTCATTGCCTGTAAAATCTCCAGGCGTACATCACTGCTTTTCCTTTGCAAATACAACCAGTGAAAGATGAAAGGGAATACAGATGGAGCAGAGAGACACTCCTTCGGACACAGCTGCCCACTGACTCAGAATCTCAAGTGCAGGACAATGACTCTTAGAGTCTCCTCTACTTGAGAAATAGGGGGTTCTCCAAAACTGTTCTTGCAGGCCTTTGTTCACATGGAAGATTTTGGGCTTTTCCAATTTTATGTTTAGTGGAAGTGTTCACAATCATTTTAAGTTGAAACTGAAATGAGTCTTTTGGCAGGAAAGGATAGAGAGAAAAAGACAATTCTACATGTCTATTTAGATTTCCCAAAAGTCAGAAATACTATATGGCGGTGGAGATTTCTCCCTGTGTGTGTAGTTTCTGCCCAAAAGATGTTTTTGTTGAGCCATCTAAAGTAAATGTAAGAAACTTAATCACTTTGCAGGGTGTGCAACAGATCAGAGAGTTACTTCCAATATGCATGTCTTGAAACCCTGCCATTTGTAGGCTGGAAGCTTTACAGGCCACATTGCAGTTAAGTAATTAATATGTATTTATAGATATTTTCGTGCTTAAATAGAAGAGTGATGATGACAGCACTCAGAGACAAAAAACATGCCTCTTAGCTCCTTTATCTCTAGCATCACCGGAGGAGGAGCCAGCTAGTAGGTATTTCAGGGCTGGGTTCCAGTGCTGACCTGGCTCCCCCGCTGTGCCTGGCCACCTTTACATGTCTTTTGAATTCCGTACATCAAACCTCCTGTCTACATTAACTCTTCCGCAATTATTCAGCCATACACTGCATCGAAGTATATCCTGCTGTGCTATTTTCTGAAGTGCAATACCGTATCAAAGTATGTGCAACCGGTAACAGGCATTTGACGCTACAGGATAGAGCCCTATATCCTACACAGAACTCTATTCCTTTTAAGAACCCAAACTCCCCTTATAGCCCTGAGGTTAGAAAAAAATCAGATAAAAGCACACAGGAACATTCCACTCCCAGAGGAAATTCCACACGCTTGTATCTTCACATGGAAGAAAAATATGCAGAAGAATACAACAGGAGCTCAGTCAAGGCTACTATAGGCTCAGTGTGAACCAAAACTGCTTTTTTGATCAAATATATAAAATGTGGGGCTAAAGAAACAGAGAAAAATGTATTTTAGGGTTTTTATATGAGGCAAAATACAATCCATAGTAAATTCTGAAAGTATTTGTAATTGATACTTTAATTGAAGTTTAAGCAACTTTGTACCCTTTGAAATGTGAACTGTATTATGACTAGTCATAATACTCTATGGCCATCACATGAAATCTTTGCAGATATAACTCCCCTGAGGTCCATTAATTTATGCAGGACATGCTGAGTGCATGCCTTAGGAATAGAGAATTTGTGCAATGAGTAGATCATATTATTAGTAACGGACCATGTGTACTAACTAAAGCACCTTTTTGAACACGAATGTGAACTATTTCTGTTAAAACTTATCCACACTATGTTTCTTTAATTTTTATAAAGCAGACTCAAAAGTTCAAAGCTAACTGTAGCTATTACACTGTTGTGGTGTTTGGAAATGTTCTTGTTGCTGCCCAAATAGGACAGCCTTAGACAATTTGCCACAGAGGTGATAGATATAATTAAATAAGATGGAATTACTATTCAGTGCATGAATCAGGCTGTTAATTACTGGTATTTTTATACATGAACATAGCTCATGGCAATTAGCAAAAAGTTAGCAGACTTCAGTAAGACCAAACCATGAGTATAAAATGAAACACTTGATTCAAAATACAGTTGAAGAAATCTAAATAAATAAATCAGGGAAGAAATTGGTAAAACAAGTTATCTTATTAAAATTTAACCTTGAGAAAGATTAGGATACTCTTGGACCAAAATCATGGTACATTGCTTGCTGTCCAAATTCCTATCTGTTGTGCTGCTTTCATTACATATGAACTAAAACCTCATTTGGTTTATGCTTGTTGGCTCAATACATTAATAATTTCATTAATTATCATTATAAGCATCATAAGTGCTTCTCAACACATGGAGGAAATATTTTGATCCACCTTCCAACTAATTAGAAACCTAGTTGTTGTAGAGTGCTACGTAGGCAAGTACCTTAACTTTAAATGCTGAACTAAACATTTTAATGCAAACAACGATTGATATTTTTTTAGCTGGGATAAAAATACAAAGGCCATCATAGGAACATGCATTCCTTTCCACTACAGCCTTGGTCAGTCAAAACAGAAGGACTAAATATGAGCCATTAATTCACTGTGATATATTAGGCCACAGGTTGCTGCACAAACTGCAATTTCTTTGGAGAACCAGATCCTGATCCTGTTTAACAAGTGTATTAAGCAACTGTTAGCACAGAGTTAATATTTCTAAACAAAATTGCATGGCAAATTAATATAGAGAGCTTGATATGTAAGAATACATATCATGTCATCTAGTCACAGATCAAAACATCCACTTACGAAAAATCAGAGCTCATTGTAGGGGGAAAGAAAGAAAGAGGAAGATGGACAGTGAGAGGAGTTTGCTATCCATTTTATTTTATTTCATGACAATATGGAGAAGATACAACATGTCAGAGACAGAACTCGGTAAACTCAAAGACAATTTCACACCTTCTCTGTGGAAAGTGTTGTAATTTATATCTTGCATGGGCAGATGGGGAGAAAGGAGACAGCTGTTGCAGCCACAGCAGCTGACTACACCAGATATGCCACAATTGCAAAACAGATTTGAGTGAGCCTTCTCTCTCTTTTTAGTTTCTGCATTTACCAAGAAGCCGAAGACAACAGAGGTGACAGCCGGAAGCACAGCTGTGTTTGAAGCAGAGACAGAAAAAGCTGGCATCAAGGTGAAGTGGCAGCGAGCCGGCACAGAAATTACTGAAAGCGAGAAATATGTCATCAAGGCAGAAGGAAACAAGCATTCACTGACAATCACTAATGTAGGAAAAGAAGACGATGTGACATATGCTGTAATTGCTGGAAGTTCCAAGGTCAAATTTGAACTCAAGGTCAAGGAACCAGGTACTCCTAAGCAATTCTAATTTCATCAGTATTTCCAGTCCCACATGCAAACTTCACCAATGAGGCCCATGGAGATTAGCCTACCTTAACACAGTAAAATTTCTTTATCAGTAATACATCTGTTTTGCCCAATTATTTTAAGGTACTCATTAATATTAAGCTGAGGAATACCTTTCCTGTGGCTAAGACACCCATTTCCAGATGTCGGAAGTTCACACAGTGGGGATCACAGAGGAATTTCTCAATGTACCTCTTCAACAGTCTCTGTCAAGCTTTTCAGCTGAACTATTGAAAAGCAAAGCCAAGCCAAGCTAGTCTAACCTAACCCGACCTAAATTAGGATGCCTGCATCTTAGACTTGGTACCTTTTTAAAAAATTATTTTATTTACAAACAAAATTGTAAGAATTGACAAAAAATTTACAAGTTCTGCTGTTATGTTTTTAGGAGGTCATACATTACCAAAAACTGTCTCAAAATCACCTGCTAATAGAATTAGGTATTTCGGGAGGAACTTGAATATGAAGAGTAACCTTCATATTATTTGTATATTACCTAATGTTACTACCGCTGTACACATTAAAGGATCAGCTAGATGGGAAATTGAAAAACTTCCCCAGGCTTTTCTATAAAGAGCCAAATTCTCTGTAATTTTGTCATGAAAAATGTCTGAAAATACTGAAGATAGATGAAATTGCTCATTTTTTTAAACATTTTGACATTCCCGATTCCTTTTTTCTCCTCCAAAACAGTCCCCATATACCACCCCTGGTATTTTAATTTTCCCTTTTTTATTCTGGTGAAAAGGCTTAAACTCAAACTGTTTATCTCACCTCCTCGCCTTTGCTATCACTGTTTATTCTGGCAAACATGATGGTAGTGAGATACTAGTGAATATTTAACAGGAGACAAGACATCCTGTTCCAGCTGAAAAGCCAGTGCATGACAGATTATGAGAAAGGGGAAACCCTAGTATGGATTAGGACAATTTAACAGCTGTCAGAGCATATAGAGGTATGATTCTGCTGACTACCTCATCCTTAAAGTAAACAGGTACTTATTACACTAGCTGTATCTTCCGCATTGTCCTTCAGGTGAGCTGCCCGTAGAGCCTGCCACAGGCAGACAGCCTACAAGTAACAGTCACTGCCTTTGGAAGCGTAACCTACCTAAAAGCAGGATACTCCTGACAAACACACATTGGTGATGGAGGTATCAAGATGCCAAAGTAGAGATAATTTTCCTGTATACACTATTTGCTGATGCCTCAAAACAAGCTTTTTCTAAACAGCTACACATCCAAGTTATGGTAGCTTCTGAACTACATCAGTGAGAATTAACATTTATTTTTTTTCCAGTAAAGACCAAGTTGAAATTTATTTGGACAAGAGCCAATGGGATACTTTCTAACAATAAGTCATACTTAAGTATTAAAATAATACCAATTTTTAAAAACCCACTGTTTTCTTTCAAGACACAAATACAGTTTAGGGTAAAAGGCATAAATTTTCTGAGAGTGGCACTGACTCATGTTCATATATTCACAGGTATCCTCTTGTTTTTCAGTCCTTACCAAGATTAGATTGTTAAAAACTAAATGGATTGCCCATTATTATTTTCACAAACAACAATACTTTCAGCTCTTCATTATCAAGAAAACGGAAACTGCCCCCTAACCTGTCCAGACACAGCCACCTCCCTTTGTGACAGAGGAGCCACTCAAATGGGTCATCACGTGGCACAACAGGGCCCGAGATCTCTGGTGGAAAAGACTCTGCAAATAGCAGGGAAACTGCATGCGGTACTTGTGTGAGAGGTAGGCGACCCCCTTTGGAAGTGTCTCCGCTACCTGTGGAAGAAAAACTGATCTGTTTCAGGCAAGAGCCTCATTATCTGGCTTCAGCAGCCCCTTCTCCTTCCAGCAAATCCTCTCAGTTCTAGAAAACCACAACTAACATACATTAAAAGCTGTTATTTTGCACAATTTTTTCAGAACACAAGTAGAAACATGGCTTTCTCTAATCTTTTCCAGAAAAGAATGACACAGTCGCTTCTGCTGAAGCTGCTCCAGCCACAGCTGCCCCCGAGTCACCCGCCCCACCAGCAGAGAGCAGCCAGAACGCAGAAGGTAACAAGGAACTAACACCGTTATCAAGACTTGTTCATTAACAGAAGGGAAGCACAGGACAGGGAGTCCTTAGAGTCAGTGAGGTAGAGACAGAAGCTGAAAGCAGACCATGGGTGATGAATGGCAGACAATAAAGAATAAGGAAACTCAGAGACAGAAGAAACACACTGGTATTTTGAAATTACTTAACAAATTCATTGATAGGCTGTAACAGAAGCTGATGCAGAAAGTTCTGACTAGTAATTCTGACGCTCATTTCAGCAGTATCTGCTGGGACTCAACCAGAAGAGCCTCCGGACCCTATTGGGCTGTTTGTGACACGACCCCAGGATGGAGAAGTTACTGTGGGTGAGTATAAAATGTGAGTTAAGTGACGTTTGTAAACTGTACCTGTTGCTTGACTATTTAGCTGTCCAGGTACAGGATGACAGCAGTGATATAACAAATAAACACTATTCACAATCTTATTTTAACCTACTTCCTTTACAAGGTGGAAACATCACGTTCACTGCCAAAGTGGCAGGTGAGAGCCTGCTGAAGAAACCATCAGTGAAATGGTTCAAAGGAAAGTGGGTGGACCTGGGAAGCAAAGTGGGAAAACATCTCCAGCTACATGACAACTATGATCGAAATAACAAGGTACAACTGGCAGAGTGAGGTTCTCAGTTTTCCAGATATTAATCTTTAATCTGGGGAAAATATAAGCTAATAAAGGAATGTTTTGACACTAAAATACCCAAAGCTATTTGTGTACCAAGGTACGCAATGCCATACTTACGCACAGCAGTCTATGTTCTGACCGCTCACACGAGAGACAAGCACTGCATACAAACTCTCGTATGCCATATCTATGATGAAATGAGAAAACATCTGGAGGACTAGGGGAGAAGGAGCTACTGCAGGATTCCCTCCATCTTCCCC
The DNA here is from genome assembly GCF_000710305.1 of Buceros rhinoceros silvestris. Taxonomy (NCBI): domain Eukaryota; kingdom Metazoa; phylum Chordata; class Aves; order Bucerotiformes; family Bucerotidae; genus Buceros; species Buceros rhinoceros. The sequence continues at coordinate 15,434 of NW_010400725.1, read as the reverse complement.
TCAAGTAATAGATTCTTGTTATATTTAACAGAAAAATGTAAATCAGACATCTTGGTCTGTCTTGGCTTTAATAGATAAGGCAGTCAGCTATTAGTGTTGGAATTTATTGTTCTCCTGCGTTGTCTAGACTACTTTAAATAGCTGAGTAAGATCAGATTTACCAGGAATACATTCAAAGATACACAAACAGGAATACAAGAGAGTCTGTACCACTGAGGCGCCTCATCCTGTGTGGTATATGAAACACTACTACCCTCTCCTGGACGGAAGAGAACAGACTTGCTCACATTAGCTACTCCTGTTGCTGAATTTTTAGACGTACTGTATACACTCTGAGTAGAGGCCGTATTTCTTTAATGAAAGCTCTGTTCCTGTTTCCAACATACATTCAACTGGTGGATATGATCTCTGTACATACCAGTATGGTTTGGTAATAAACGTTGTATCCTCTGGAAGACCTGTATGATAACACTCCTCAGCTGTTCCTACTGAACTGGGAGGATACATGTGATTTTTATGATGGTAATGAGTTACACACTTGGGAGATTCTTAATTCTAAAAGGACACTGAGGCCTGTTTCATCCCTCATCTACTTCTCTCCCTGCCTTAACACGCTGTATTCTCTCTCCCTTTTCACCATTTCATTTTCTAACTTACTAATCGTATCTACTGGCGTCCTTTCTAGGTGTACACCTTTGAAATGGAAATCATAGAGGCAAATATGACTTTTGCAGGAGGGTACAGATGTGAGGTGACTACCAAGGACAAGTTTGATAGCTGTAATTTCAACCTGACAGTCAATGGTAAGATGAATTTCCTCCACCTTGTTTTTTTTATGATTTTTTTCTTCCTGTATGCCCATTGACAATTTTTTCTGGTACATAATGGCTACTAGAGAAGCACAGACCTGAAGAGCTACAGGTACACTTAAGAAGCCCACAGACGAGGGCTGGCAGAGATAGAGAGCGTTAGAAGTAACCCTTGGATGTCACTCAAGTCAGAATTGTGTGGCTCTTAAAGAAAGCACACAGAGAGATGCAAATCACCCCAACTTTTCTCTGGCATGGATCACCTGAAAGAGCTCAGTATCTGGACCATTTCCTGTTTCAGCGGTTCTGTTGAACGGACAGCAACATTAATTTGCGTCCAGCAACCAATGAGCCTAATACACAAAAACAAATGTTTACTGAAGTTCCTCACTCATCAGTGCCCATTTTTGAAGTTTCACTATTGGCTGTAGCACTCGTGAGACCTAGAGGCTGTGACTGAGAACAGTTTTTCTCCCAGTAGTAGGAGTACACCTATTCATACTAGCACAAGCTTAGAACAGAATAATTAAGCTCTCTCTAACATCCTCGACGGAGTTTCTGTAGGTCTCTACATATTTCCGGGAATACACCTTTGCTTCCAGATGATGGATTACATTTTACTAGTAGTTACAATATTTAGTTGATATCCAGTGGTTTTCTTATGAGGATTTAAATAACCCTTTGAAGCCAGGATTGAAACTAAAATTTACCAGCAGGAGAACTGACAAACGATGTAAGACAGTTTATCTTGCTGCAGTTTATTACGAAGCATGACACAGAATTCAGTTATACATGAAACGCGGGATGTTGAAAGCTAGTTAGTGATGGCTACAAGTTTAAAGATGATGCTTCAGTCTTTCTGTATGTAATTGATCACAATTTTCAATACAAGAACTTCAGGGAAAAAATGTCTGCAAAGGAAAAGCTTTAGAAATAGCACTGTATTTTTGCATTATTTTGACTTGCTCTCGCATTCTCGTTCATCACCTTTTGACAACAGAAGCGCCAATAACTGCAGACTTGGATGTTCGTGCTGCCTTCCGACGCACGTGAGTATGTACAGAAGAAACTTATGTAGATCAGCTTATACTTCCATGTGGAAATCATTACTTTCCTAGACAAAACTATCTAGAATGAAAGCTTTGGTACAAACAAGTACAAAGGCAGGGATATCTACTAAGAAAATATTTCTATTAAGAAAATATTCCTACTATTAAAATACAGCTCCTATCTAAGAGAGTTTCTAAATCCATCTAAGAGAGTTTAGACTTTGTAGCAGCATAACGCTCATGCTTGTTGCCAGTTGAGTGATTGATAATGTGTATAACTCTACCAAGAACTTCAGCACTTTTTTTACAGACCCATAAGGAGCACTCCAGAGACAGACCAATAGGGAAGGAAAAGATTCTGTGTAATGCCTAGTCTGGATTTGGTCTGGCTTGAGGAACTACATGTACCTTAACGCAAATGTTTGCTAAACAAAGAAATGGAGTTTGATGTCAGATCTGTAAGCAGCATGTCACTGATAACATTAATACAAGCGTTTTGATTGTATTTGTTCTCATGTTCTCATTCTTAGCTGCATGAAGACAATGAGACTGTGTCGTGTAAAAACGCAGATATATGTAGGTCTCAGATATTAAAGACTGCAAGGTATTGCACTGGTGTTGAAAAGGCTATTCTCCCCACTTCTGTAATACTGTCTGAATTGATTCATGACATAATGGAACAGTGTTCCTTTCTATGAGTAAGATTTCCAAAATTAGTTGTTCTTTGGAATTTTACTTAGACATTAACAACACGTGGTTTTCCACTGTTGAGTATTTCTTCTCCCTTTGTGTAATTCAGAGTCCATTTTAGTTTTTATATATTTTCAAAAAGTTACTAGATCAAGAATATCCCAACAGATACCTATTTCTTTAACAGAGGTCACAAATCATCTGTGGCAACTTCTAGAGTTTTTTCCTAGAAGTGCTATTTTTATACCAGTTTTTTTTTTTTAACATTCTATCACAAAGAACTACAAGACCCTTGCAGAATCATCTACAGTCAAATCCATCTACAGGTAGTGACCAGCCTCGCTGTGATGCCTGTTATATAGAGGACATTCAGTGCTTAGCTGCACTGTGTTATTTCACTGCATACTTCAAGAGTTTCTCTTCTTGCTAGAACAATTAAAAGAATTTAGAGTCAGGTCAGAGTGAACACAGTGTGAGCACCTTCAGGATATTCAGATTTTCAGTTTCTTCTGTAAGAATGGAGCCAAATTTTGAACTGTTTAAATCTGAAGCTTTGTCTTTGATACCCTCACTCAGGAGCCTGGCAGGAATGGGGAGACGGATGACTTCGGCCTTTCTCAGGTAGCCACTGTCTGTGTCAACAGACAAATTCAAGTCTAACAATGAACTGTCTCTCTGCTTCGGAAAAT
>NW_010400725.1:0-12104 GCF_000710305.1 Buceros rhinoceros silvestris | reverse complement strand
CGAAAAAAAAAAAAAAAAAAAAAAGAATCGCCCTCCCCCCACCCGAACTAGCTGCAGCTTAAATTCCAAATAGATCATCAAAATGTAGTATTTATATGAGACAAATACATACAAGTAAGGAGTAATTTAAGATGAGTATAAGTAAGTCATGAAAATAGTTCAGTGAAGGGCAAATTCATCGACAGAAAGGTGTGTTTGGCAAGAGGCATCTTCTCACCATTGGTAGAAGAAAAAAAGTAACTTTAAATTATATGCATGTCTGCTCCCTCTCTTTTATATGTTTTCCTCTCTGCTGAGCACATCCTAACTAAAATTGCCACTGCTCACAGAAATGCACCAGCACTCAGGTAGATGAAAATCTGTTGTTTCCTGACACATTCTTTATCCTAGTAAACCACATCCACATTGCTGAAACGACATCTTTCCAAAAGCACTAGTGATTCCACAGGAAAGCTTCTGCAGTATCTTTACGACAATGAATACGTTACAGATCAATATGACCACCAAATTAATAACCTGTACAACTTTAACCATTATCAGTGCAGAAAACATACAAGTTCGTTCAATGTATTTCTTAAACATATATGAAGACCTATATGGAAAACCTATATGGAAAAAGAGCATAATTAAATCACCTTCCATGTCAGTGCACATTCTAAGCCTTATAAACCCATCCACTACTCCCTACAAAAAATATATCATCTACATAATGATATAGTCTCACAAGCCATTCCCATTTCCTTCTGAAACTAACTATGGTTTTCTGTTACTATACAGTACCGAGGGACATGAAGACGGTGGAGAGTTTAATTTTAGTGCCCTATTGAAAAAGAGGTGAGTGAACATCCATAGACTTGGAGAAATAAAGTAACTCTGAAAACGCTAAAACAAGAATAAGTGAAAGTTTCATAAATTCAGAATACTTGTAGTTTTCCTAAAGCACCTCTAACTGGAATAAGGATGACAGGTAGTTATGACAATTTCTCCAAATACTCAGCATTTGCTGCATTTCTGCTAGGCTTATATCGGAGAAAAAAAAAAAAAAGAGGAAAAACAAAAGATTGATCTTTTCCAGGATAGAAAAGGCTGGGACTAGGATAATTACAGGCTTCCACCAGCACTTTTCATCTAAAAACCCCAGAACACAATAACAGTTTAAAATACCTGTCTATAACGCTGCCTTATTAAGAATTTTCTGCCCTAGGTTTACATAATACTTCACATCAGAGAGCTGGGAGGACAAGCCTTTTAATTAGATCTCTAAATGTTACTATTGCACTATACAACTATATATTACATAGCTGTTTATCATATATTTAGAAAGATACTTTATGTTGCAGAAATGTTATATGATTTTTTTTACTCCTCCAATTCTAATTCTGTTTTCTTGCTTTTACTTTCACTTTTTTGGGTGAAATTTCCTCTTCCATACTCATCCTTCCTTGCCACATCTGTTTTCATAACCTGTCTACATCTTGTTACCACCGTCTCAACCTGGATGTTTTGGATTCCTCTGTTGCAAATAGAGAGTAAGATTTCTATTTTATTTTATTATAAACGCATGGGTCAGATTGTGTATGAGAACCACGTGGTTTGAAATAATGCATGCATCTTTATCTTTCTTACATGTAGAGTATAAGAAAAATTAGATGGTATGAAAGAAAATTATCAGCTGCTGATTTCTGAGACAGAAATTGTTTTAAACAACTAGTAGAAGTTCAGGGTGGACCACTTAGTACAAACCAATGTACTTCTCTGAACATCTTTTGCTTTTCACCATTATTTTGTTTTATAAGCAGTTCTAAATTGTCCTTGAATTTCAAGGTTTTCTCAATCACCTGCTGCTTTAAATGCCTGTTATCACAGAAATTAGAATCAGAAAAATCATTTGCATAATGTGCCTGCTGTAGCCTATCAAAAAAGCCTTGAAGTTTTGTTTCATCCATCCTTAAACATGTTAAGCAAATGTATTACTGAAGTCACTTACTCCGTAAATTTAGAGGGCTCTCTGTTTCAAAACAATTATTTTTATTCAAAAAAAAAATTTCCATTGCTCATTATCATCCCCTTTCTCCGGGGATGCTTCTTTGTGCTCACTGCCGCTGGCTGCTCACTGTCTAGCTCCTGAAGTTACTATAAACACTGGTCACTAGACTCCTATTTTGCAAATCAGAACTTCCTCAGTGTCAGTTTTCACGATCAACCCCTTGGGCGAATGTTGCTGTGAATCTGTGTTTAGTCTCTTGCTCAGGTATTGGTGTCCCCATTTATAAAAAGCATTTTATCTTCACAAAGAGTACAGGATCACATAGACATCTGAAGCACTGTGGTTACGGAAGGCAATGGAGCCCCAACAGCCTCATGTTTCACCCAGGTTAAGTCCACCGAGTTTCAGTGAGGCCACCAAGGTCACATAGGTTCACGAAGCCCCCAGTGGGCGGTGTATCCAACTAGAAGTGAATCCTGGCTTTGCAGTAACACTGCAACCAGAACTCTCCAGGAGGCCAGCTAGAGGAGTCAAAAAGGACACCTATCAAACTCTCTACGGCTGACACTGATAGAGAAGTTTCTTCTTTCATCGTGAACCCCAGAGAAGTCTGACACAAAAAGTGCATTAGAATTTTTTGTAACCCTAAAGCAGGGAAAATGTGCTTTCTGAACAATGGCAGTAATGAAAAATGTGCAGGTTTGAGAGCTGAAATAGTCTGCACACATTCTATTTTCTACAGAAAATTTAAGGCAAAAAAGAACTGTTTGCATCCTTTTAAAAATTTTGGAGAAATGTAGGCCAATATGAAAATACTTGCATAATTTCATAAAGTGACTCCCGCTGGAAGGAAGTGCTGCTTTCATAATTAGTTTTGAGCATTGATAGAACTCTAAAAAGTAGTATAAATCACCAGTATTTCCAGAAGTGTTCCATTTGTGGATTTAACTATTCGTTATTCCTTAGACTAGAAATACAATTCATTAAAAGAAGCTTATAAATTTCACTGCATTTTATCAGTGCATTCAACCTTTCCTGACTTACAAATCTCTGTTTAGTGAATTTAAGCACACTGATAAATTCACTGGTTCTAGTTGTTTTTCACAGCCACTTAGAAGTAATCGTGGACCCTTCAGGCTTTGCACACCAGAGGCTGAAGACCACTCCTACATTAACAAGAACTGATAGGCATAAAAACTCTTTGTGGCATGAAAGTATTCTTCATTAAAATAGAATAGGAAAAGGGACCTCATGATAAAGGACTCTCAAGAGCTACGCAGATTCAAATAGAATTGAAGATTATTCTTTTACCAATTCTGCTTTGTCTCACCTGACTCACAAGTGCCCCTCAACTCAGAGGTGATGAACATTCCCACTATGATAAACAGAGCTTCACTTAATACTCTATCTTCTATTGCTGTAATTTAATTAACTGGTGTTGACATACAGATGTCGTGGGCCAAGGAGAGGTCGCTGGGAAGAGGAAGGGAGCAGCTGTCACAATACCATTAAATGGGATAGTGAGCAGAGACCTTGAAGGAGGTGACAGCTGACGGGGTCCAATCAGTTGACAGTAATGGGATAGGAAGGAACCATCTTCGGGATGTACAAAACTATTTTTAACCACTCCACATATGTTTAAAACATATCAGCTGCATATTCCATTTACAGCAGCTTCACTAAGTGCATTGTAACGGCCCCAAGTGCATAGTTAACCTATGAGGTGATGACTCCGAATAAGGATGCCCAGCATCAGGGAGAGCAGCGTTACGGTTGGAGAAAATTCGGGAGTCCAAGTGCTATCTTGTTTCTCATGCACTGCTCAGTTGCCCCTGGCAGTGGAAGAGTACAGCCCAACGGCGGGAACTCTGCTTCTTTGTGAGATCAGAGAGAATGTTTCAGTAAATACAAAAGCATGAGAAGGAGTACTGGGATGGGGAAAACTTTACTCAGAGGCAGAGAAAGACATTTTTTTCTTTTCCTTTTTAGAACTCAATTAAGCACTATACGAATTACAGCCTTTAGCCTTTAGTAGCATTTTACATGCAACTTACAAGCCTCTCCCTAGAAATTAGAAAATATTAGTATTTTCAAGGAAGAGACTATACTCTTGCTTACCATCAAATTTCTTGTATTTCAGCTTACATGCACCAAAACACTCTATTGCCAGATATAACAATGGGATGACACTGAGTAATGGAAAAGCTGAAGGAGAAATAAAGAACTTTTATGAATAGTGAGATATACTAGACTGCGGAATTTTTCTCATGATATAATTTAAAATAACTCACAGAAAATATTTCTGAAAATTCCATGAATAATCTTCACATTTTCAGGTAAAGGGGCATATAAAGATGAACACAGAAACAGGCAGATAGACAGAGAGACCACCAACATTTTCATAATGCCTGAGGGAAAATAGTAACATTTTAATCTGTCAAGTCTTTCTTATTTCTATATTTTCTTTTGAGATACTCTTTGATGCACAGAACATTAACTGTACTAGTAAAAAGAACTAGCATATATTACAAATACTCCATATTCTTAGTTTGATTTGGTTACATATCTATTTCAATTTATATGTATTTAGAAATACTTTGAAGTTAGTCATTGACATGATCAGGGCAACTAAGCCAAGAACTGCTTATGTTAAAAAAAAAATCTCAATCTGTTTGGCAAATCCGTTCAATTGTCCTGCCTTCTGCTAGGCAAAACTACAAACCATTTGGAGTTGCCCCAGACTAAGTGATAGATTATCTAGAGAAGAGTAATCCTGATTAAATTTGTGGGTGACTTTGATGCACTGTCATGACAAAGCAAACACTCAGTAGGCTGCACTTAGCACAAGGAGCCCAAACTTCAGACGCACCCATTAATTCAGAGAGTGCTAGCATAGCAAAGACTTAGAGAGCGCTAAAGCACTCCAAAGATGTAATGCATGCCGAATTCCAGCTCAAACTCACTGAGCTGACATACTCTTCTCTTGCTTCCTTTCTGTTCAAGAGATACAAGGGTGCTGGAAATCCCAAGCCGGGACGGCAGCACTTTAACAAACACTCTCATCACAAGCAAGCCTTTCTCCTGCTACAAGGAGTACCCGAAACGTTTAGTTATACCTGGTTATATATATTCTGACTACACTCATGGTTTTTTAAATAGTATTTCTCACAGACTAATGGGACTGTTCTTCTCCTGAAAAAAAATGGCAACATGCTCAATAATCCTCCACTTCTCTCTGCATTACCTGCTGCATAACTTAGTTCTGCTGCACTGGAATCTGCTTGGTCCTGCTGGTACCATGAACAACAGACACGGAAGTTCCCGTTCCTAAAGAAATTTTTAAGAAATGTTAATTCTTTCATCCTTTCTGTGTTTACCAAAATGCAAACTATGACAGACAGCAACTATACGATGACAGAGCAAAGCAGACGTGTTTGCTTCCCTGTCAAGGCACTCAGCCGTAATTAGGAATAAGCAAACGTGCTTACACGTATAATATAAACTTCAGAGTGGAATAGCACAAAGTCTGGAGTGAGTTTGGTTTTAATCGGGAACAGCTTTTCTCTTAAGCGTATTCCAGAGCTTTTGCACGAGCTCTTTCCTCTCCCCGCTACCGAAGCACAGGTTTATTCTGCTAACAGTGAAGACGACTTTCACGGCTCTTTTTTATTAACAAACGATGCCCTCTTTCCTGCCGTCCGGACGCTGCATGCTTTTCCAAATGGTTCCCTGCGTCACTCTGGAGTACAGCAGCTTCTTGCGCTCAGTAAATCGGTAAGGTTACAACAATCTCTTTTTCTATTTATGACCTTCTGAATAAAAAGCATGATGACATAAAAAGTTTGTCTTTCCCAAAGCCAGACAACCAACTCTTCGCTCACCAAACATTAATTCTTCCATAATCACTAGTTCTTTGGTTGTTTGTTGAAAATATTGTCGTGTTTGCCACTACCCACCAGTCTATGTGTCATTACGTTTTACACATTAGCACAGCCAGCAATTGTTGTTACAACAGAGGACAAATATTTTAATAACCTCAGATTCATTTTAATGAAAAGAAAAAATGTCCTGAGTAGACAAGGACGTGCTTCTTATTAACATAAACCAACTGCCTTGTTTCTAAGGCTTTCTCAGGATACCAGTTCAGTTCCTTGTTTTGCCACGTGTTTTGTGTACGATCATCACTGGCAAATAGGTCTCCTTGTGTTTCCATTACATGTCCTTAAGGGGAAGTTGACATTTATGTGCTTTGGCTGTTAGAAAGTAAACACTTCCAGACAGCAACTGGATTTTAATCACTGTATATATACAGAGAAGTACAACTAGTCACCACTTTCATTTCATTATTTTAGGTAATAATATAGCAAAATTCAGACTGTTCAATTCTTTATTAAGAAATGGCTTCATCAAGCCAGTATGTAGCTCGACAAGCCTGTGGCTGCTTTTAAACCCTCTCAGGAGTGACATTTGATATGCTAATCCCTTTCTGCAGAGGTGAAGCAAAATCTGAAACACAATCTGATGCTGATGTCTGGGAAATCCTGAGGAAAGCTTCTCCTTCCGAATATGAAAAAATTGCTTTCCAGTATGGTATCACAGATTTGCGTGGGATGCTGAAACGCCTCAAACGCATTAAAAAGGAAGAGAAAAAAAGTACAGGTTGGCGAGCTGTATTTATTCCAACATATGTGTCCATATCTTCTTTGGGAATACTAACATCAGTTCTAACTGATACTAACATCTAATACTAACATCAGTTCTTCAAATATTAACAAGAGCACGGGAAACAGGAGTTTCCTGTTCCAACTGTTACACAGACTTTACAAGCGAAATACTGATTAACAAAGATTAAAACTATGCCCAAACCTCTAAACTACCTTGCTCTGAAACTGGATATGCTGAACCTGTTTGTTCTACTGGTTCTCCTGCTTGGCCCCTTACCCTGAACGTAAAACACCACCACCCCCAGAACAGGTCAGTGTGTCAGGCATCAGTGACACATTTAGAGAATTTCATTTTCATTGGGATGGTGCACCTGGAATTCTCAAGCTTTTTCTAGTCCTGTGAAGTTTTAATCACCTAACTTTAATTCAAAAGGCTGAAACAGAGAAAGCAAGCTGCCATTCATGAGTACTGAGAAGATCAGCATCATTGCCCTACACAGGCAGATGTGGCTGTACCTCTATTTAGGATATGTTGAAGCACACACTCACAGCCGATTTAGAATATTCTGCTTTGCTTATTTTAGTCTATAACACATGCTTTTCATCCTATGTTAAGGAATAAGAGCAAACAGAACAGAATGAAGAACAGGCAGAAATGGTAAAAATTCAAGCAGGGATGGAGTGAGTGGGGAAGGTTTAAGATGATGGTAAAGAACAGGAAAGGAAATAAAGATTTACTTTCCTGAGAGAGAACATTTTTAAAATGTTAAGTATAAAAATGATTATTTTTTTAATCAATCATTCATCGTCAAAAGCATTCCTCAAGAAACTGGATCCAGCATACCAAGTGGACAAAGGGCAAAAGATTAAATTAGTGGTCGAAGTTGCCAATCCAGATGCTGATGTGAAATGGCTGAAGAACGGACAAGAGATCCAAGTGAGCGGCAGGTAAACTAGAAATACGGGAAATCCAAAAAGCAATGAGCTACAGCTTGGACGAAGTGGGAAAACTTGTTTTTCTTAAAAAGAAAGGAATTAATTGTCAGGCTTGATGATCTTAAACGTTTTTTTCGACCTGAACGATTCTATGATTTATGAAAAGAGGGAGAAATAGAACCTCAGAAAGACTCTGCATAGTGCTTTGGCTAAGGGTGAGTTTGCTGTTCTCATGACTTTCTTCTTCTTCCCTCTGCTCTATCTACACATGGAACTGGATGCTTACATCTACCTACTTAGCAAGTAAGTCCTCAGATTATTTTTCGATCTTTATGTGTATATCCAGGGTTCAAAATTGCTTCCTCATTATATGGAATATACTTCAGCGTAGCTTGTTTGTAAAACCAGTTTCCAGAGATTTTGTGCTGAATCCATGGCATGGCATTTTTATTGGTAGGAGCTTGCATGTCTCACATTTGCATGAAGATTTCTCTGTAATTTTCCATGCTAGTTTTTTAAACACTACTGCTGTCACTGAGTCAGGGGTATAGGGCTTGAGTTTTAACAAGCCTTGCCACTGATGTCAGAAAAGAAGTAGGAATCTTTGTCAGTCAGGGGAAGACAGTGGCTAGGTGCAAAACAGCTACTCTCTGATCATTACATTGAGATTCTCTTTTCAGATATATTTTTGAGGCTGTTGGGAATAGGAGAATCCTGACCATAAACCACTGCTCTCTGGCTGACGATGCAGCATATGAATGTGTGATAGGGGAGGAGAAGAGCTTCACAGAATTATTTGTAAAAGGTGAGCAATGGCAGCAAAAGGAAAGCGATCTCCCCTAACATTAAGAATTAAGTTACTGTCACCTTCTCTACTCTCAGATTAGTTAATTTCATAGAAAAGGAAATTCTCAAACATGTGAACAAATCCTGACATGTATTGAGGTGGATATTTTTCTTAAAGTTAAATGAAGGAAAATTTTCCCTATAGCTGCAGTTATGAAAGCACAGATAAAGAGCACAGTAATAACTACCATTAATTCTCATTTGGAAAGTGCTTTATGTCTTCCCAAAAACAGGGCTAGGAACTCTAGTTTAAAAATTTGATTCCGCTCAAGATAATCATGTGCTTCAAGCTCTACAAGCAGATCAAACAGTACAGAAAACTAATGCTTCTGGTTTAGAATTTCAGAATATATATGAAAACTGATTAATCCTATGTTTGTTTTCCGCCTCATGAAGCAAAACCCAAAAGGTCATTTGATAACACTGTTAATGTGAGCTGGCATAGTAAATTTTAAATTCCAACACAGGGAGCATCACCAGGTATTTGACCAGGGGTTCTTCCAGTGGTGAAATCTACCTTTGGTCTTCAGTCTTTCAGAATACTGTTTTCATAAAAGTCTCTTCATTTCCAGAACCTCCAATCCTGATCACTCACCCATTGGAGGACCAGATGGTGATGGTTGGAGAGAGAGTAGAGTTTGAGTGCGAAGTGTCTGAGGAAGGAGCTACTGTGAAATGGTAAGGGAATAGAAAAGGGAAGAAAACCCCAAACTCAGGAAACCATATCCTTGCATGAGACATTCTAGGACCAGTGTTTGTGGACAAGCGTAGTGCAATAAAAAGGAAGAAGGCATTCTACGTAATCCTTTTCAGGAAAAGATTGATCCTCCTCCTCTATGTCAGACATTGAGAAGGAAATGAGAGGCCAGAATACGGCAGAAAACAAATTCAGTGTAGGCAGTTTATAGTGTCTCCAGGATGTTCAGTGTTTACAGGATGCTTCTGACTGTACTGAGCTGTTAGCTTTGAAGTTTTCTAACCACTTGACAGTGATGTCTAACTATTGCCCAGACTAATCAGATCTGTATTGTGATGAGTTTCCTATTCTTTACAGAGTTCTCTGGTCTTCTCAACTGCAGTGATGGGTTTTCTCCAAGTATTTTTTCCTGGATAAAAAGCTAGTGTCTCTTGAGACAGAGGGGGAAGGTCATTGTCTTATTTTAACATACCTGTTGTGATGATCCTGCAAAGCTGGTCATTAGGCATATGCCCCAAGCAGGCTTATGATTACAAACATTTAGTCCATAAAGTCCGTCAGGCATTCCATCTGAGCAGAAGCTAGAAGGCTCATGCTGCTTGGGCAGGCAGAGCAGGCAGTGCTCACATACCAGGTCTTAATGCACACTGTTCTCACTTTGTTTCTCTACCAGATGAAAGTCTCTTCTGCTTGTTAACAGCTTCAGGCACATGGTTATCAACTGTTCCCACAATGTCCATTACATTCCTGGAAAGTGCCAACCACTAATCTGCTCTCACAAAGGAAGGAATTTAGAATTTCAATAGAGCCCAAGAACTAGTAGAGCATTACACTATTAAAGCCACATTCAGAGGCACACACATGTTGTTGTTCAGGAGCTGCTTACAGATGCCTGTCACAAGAGATGGAGACAACCAGATCTGTCCTCTCAGAACAGAGAGCAGCTGCCACACTTTGATCCTATGCCTTTGAACAACTCCCATACATCTTGCAGAGCTGTGGTCTGTGGGATGGACATTTGCTGAGACAAGGGCAAACCAGCAGCTGTCTCAGCCCGAAATGCAGCAAGTGGTCAGAGAAACTCTTCAAATCACAGCAACAGAAAACTAAGCAGTTAGACATTCACACTGTCTTTTACTAGTTCTATTATGCGAGACTCAGTCAATGCTTTTTGGCAACAAAGGGAGTATTTTGGACAACAGAGAGAAGTGTCCACGGAAAACATGAAACACATCATGGAAAAAGAGTTCCAGTTTTATGGCTCATTAGGGAAATGCTCAACAGTTTAAACCAAGTAACGGGCACTAACTCAGGGCACCTGTTACAAGGGTGCACTCTTGCACCCTTTAAACCTGGGATATGAAATCAGAAGCACAAGAACAAAAGCAGTTATGTGACTTGCACAAGACAGAAATAAGGCTTACAGGCTCTTAAGCACAGCCAGCGAACTAGGGCTTGGAGAATTCATTATGTGGGTCTCTTCATAGTAATCAGGAAAGAATGTTCTCTTGATCAACCAGAAAGGTCTCACATTATTATTATTATTATTATGCAGTACTTCGGAATAGCTATTCCTAACTTTAGATGGTCTTGGAAGTAATATAATTCTCGAAGAAAAAGATGTAATAAAAAAATACAGTTTTGACTTGACTTTTCCATCTCCGAATTCTGGATGTATAATCTTACCAGCTCCAAATGAAAGCAAACTATAGTAATGTAATAATAACAATAAATCTGTGTGTCCCCACTATAGTACACACATCAGTGACCTCTCAGAAGACAGTAACCAATCTATCCTCTCATTCTGAACAAGAAATGGGAAAGCATTTCCAGACAGAGAAAAGAGGCATTGAGTGGCACATTTGAGAACAGATATTTGATCTCACAGATGTTCAGGACTTGGATAGACTAAACGATGGCTGACGCACCCATTATTGCACTGGTTCTGCCTCAGGTGTGAGACTAGACCAGATGACCTATGGTGGTCTTTAAACAAACACTTCTATAGTTCTACAAAATCCTCCACTTGCTCTTTAATATCAGCTGATTCTTCTGCTTCATTGCTTCAGTTACCAAAGGAAGGCCTGTAATATTACCTCATATAAGGTTTTGCACTTCTCACTGCAGCACTGCATTATTCTAAGCCAAATGATCACTGGGTAAACCTCTTTCTCGAGGTTTACAGTTTCATCACTCCACTATTTGTCTGAGTATTGGCCTTAGCAGCGCATCTCGCATGTGGCCTCACACTCTCACCACTCAGCCACCGGAGGAAACACTATCCTGACAGAAGACGACACACTGTGTTTCCACTCGGTTGTGGTATCCTCTGTTTCCTCCCTTACTGGTGGTATAATCCTGTGATTTGGGAGGGAGGCCAGTGCTTTTCTAAACCAGCTCCAAGTTCCAATGAGTTGCGCTCCAAAGAACACAAGGAACCTGTGAGTATTTTGAAACGCAGTTGCAGCAGGTACATCTCAGTCACAAGTTGTAGGATCCCTGTCTCTGCTTAAAGTTTTGAAATTGCGATTTCCTTCAGCAGACTGACAGAGGCAAAAGGCCTCCTTGCACAGCTCTGCCCAGAGAGCAGAGCTGCAGTGTTTAAGTGAGACCCTAGGGAGGCTCACTGGCTAAGGCGAATAGTCACTGGTGGGGAACTCCACAGGGCAGAAAGAAAATTCTTACTCTGTTAGAAGCACAACGCCTTTTCAATTTCTTTTTCCACATGAGTAAGTATCAAAGAGAAAAACCTTTTCATTTACATCATTACTTGACTACTGCTGCAGTTTCTAATATAAATATATTCAAATAATTAATAGTGAAAAATATAAAAAGCTACAAAAGAAGTAAGTCGAAGAAATTGTAAGTTATTTTCTTGTAGCCTCTTTACGTTATTTAGAATTAGGAACAGGAAATCTTCAAAAAGTCTCGTGTATTTTTGTGTGACCTTGACTACACAGCACGAATCCTTGCT